>NC_056731.1:1585567984-1585837984 GCF_019279795.1 Protopterus annectens | reverse complement strand
ACAGCAGTGATGTTATAGCATAAGTTGTCAACTTCTGTGGAAAATGTAATGTCTAGATCTGGAGTGTATGTGAATATGTAGACATAACATGGGAAGGTGTGTAAAAAAATGCACAAGTGATATGTAGGTGGTGAGCCAATTTCAATACAAGGATTTCTGCACTTATACTTGTTCTTTGTAAGGACTTTAAACATGGCCTCCTCTAAAAAGTGGGCCATAGGCTCAATAGGTCTATTGAAATATTTCATATAAATACACAACTAAGTAAATAAATAAAATAGTTGTGTTGACTTTATTTAAATACCCTAATATAGAAAGGATGAAGGACTGACATGAATGCATGAATACTGTTCAGGGGGTAACTTCAGAAATGGAACAGAGACACAGATTGAGGGTGGAAAGTGGCAGCAAACTGAGACAAGACAAAGAAATACATACCTTAAAAATAAAAGTTGCATTCTAAGAGACTTCAAACTGATGCATTCATCAAATATGGTGGTAAACATTAAATGTGTATCAGAGCTAGAAGTCACTTACTGAACCTAGAAGCAATAATGCAAATGTGAGAGAAGAGATTAATCTGTTTCTGGAAGGCATAGTATATTTTACAGCAGAAAAAAGGGACAGACTAATACGACTGAACCTGTTTTATTGTCTATATCTATACAGCATGTGTCATGTATGTTTGTTTTTTCATTCAGTAAGTAAGTAAAGCCTTTAATTAATGCAATGCCTGATTATCAGACACACTTTCAGTAACAGTTTTATTATAGCATATCATATGTGTAAAATCAAGGCTGATATTTTTCAATAGAGCTACTGTCAGGTTCACATATAGTTGGCAGCCATATCAAACTGACACATAGATTTCATTAATTAATTCTCTGATACCTGTTTAATCCTGTTCAGGGTTACAAGAGAGACCATCTTGGCACTCAATGTGGGTACAAGTCAGTGAATCTAATACTGAATGGACCACTAGCCCATTACAGGAGACACACACGCATGCGCACACATGCACACATACTCTCACATATATGCTGGCATACACACATTCATCCAGCACACCACACCTGATAAGTCCACCTGCATAGCTACAATCAGTTTGGAGGAATGCCAATTCACCTAGGACACATTTTATTAGCTATGGGAGGAAACACACCTGGATTTAAACTTCTAAGATTTACAATATGTCATTGTGACAAGCCTCTATGCAACATTAAATGTAATGGAATCACAACACTACATTCACACAAGCTATCCAAATGAAAACAATTCAGGTGAATAATCAAGTTTCTACTAGCATTGTGTGGTGGCCTAGCACGGCTATTTATTTTACTGCAGTCAGACTCAAAGAAGACTAGGAACATTAGCAGCCCAATTAGTTTTTTTACTACGTAGTTACTAAAAGCAATTTAACACATAGTTCTTATTCATGCAATAAAACTAATCTAACCAAAACATCCCATTCAGAAAAATAGTGAAAAACAAAAATAGAAATTTGCAATTTATAAAATTCAAGTACCAAGATAAAAAAATAAAATAACAAAATGGTCATACCCTTGTACTACAGGAACAATATACACTGAAAAGGAAATTACTGCCCAATCCAATTTGTTTGTTTGTGTCTTTCGGCTTTTCCCGGTTAGGGGTCGCCACAGCAGAACTCCGGTCCGCTAATGATTGGTAGTTGATTTTTATGTGCTGAGTTACCAGCCCTGACGCACAACCTTCAATGAAGGTACACCCATTCACGCATGTCTCCATGCAGAAGACGCTCTAGCTGAGAATCGAACCAGACAGCGTCTTACTATGAGGCGATAACGCTATAGCTCAAAAAATAAATACATCAAGTGTGGTTGCTGACAAGACTGCCCAGGCCTTGCTTGCCAACACTTGGGTGGAGTGGCTAGAGTATCCCATTCTGGCTTAACCAAAGAATACGCTAGAAGCTGCAGAAAGCTTCAGTGAGCAGGAAAATGGTGACAGTGAAAAAATGCAAGCCTACTCGAAATAACTAGAAGGTCAAAGGTATACAATCCACGTGGCTTTGTCAGACGTTTGACAATCTCTTTGCCACTTATGCAACAGAAAATAACTCATAGACCATTAATAAGAAATTCTCCCATTCCTGTCCTTTCAGTTTACATTGTGCTAGCAAAAAGGATGCAATTAAAATTTAATTGCCAGAGTGTTTACAACTAGTGATTTGATTCATACACTGGACAGTGAAAGCAAGAATACACAATGCTTTTTTTTCTAAAATGTTAAAATGATCTGATTTCTGTTTCAAAGCTCTACATAACTGGGCAAACCAGACACAGCATATTACCACCTATCAGGATCATTTTTATCTTCCAAGGAGAAACATTACCATTTATCAAAGACTCTTGGGTGTCCCACATCTATAGTGATGAAGAAATGCTTCACTGAGCACTCATTTCAATGAATAATTACTTTACTGGTGCTTTAAAAAAACAGATTCATGAGTTTAAACATTTAGATATTTTAGTTCTAAATAAAGCAAAACAATGAGTACACTGGTGCTCTTTTATTTTATTTCAAAAAGTTGACACTTTTATTCAGAACCATAGGCTTTTTCATTCAGTTTTGCTGTACTGTGAGCCAGAAGCTTGAAGTTGTACTATTAGTGAATTTATATGACAAAAAGAGCTGATGTCCAATGTATGAAAATTATGTCATAATAAGCACTAAAAATATGAAAGACCAATGAGAGCTCAACTCTAAGCTTGGATATGCAAAATGGATTAGTTTTATAGTGAAGAGAAAAGCTCTACTTGCCACACAAGTGCTAGCCACTGGAAGCTGAGACCACCTGCTGACCAATGGAGTGTGAGGTAAGTGTTCCAGTTAAATCATTGAAAACATGAGATGAAACTGGCCAATAGGAAAGGATGTATGACATAGGGGCCTAATCGGGTTAAACACCTGTGGAAGCCCATGGATAGAATAAGGCTAAACCAGCTTAGAGAATGAAAATCAGTCCAGCTGACCAGAGCTGATAAGCCAAGGCAAACATTCAGCTAGTAGCAAGGGAGCACAAGGAAGAAAGAATGCAGGAGTGAATAATACAGGCCAAATGAAGCCTTGCTGGGGGCCAATCACTAGTGGCTTTGTAGAGTGAAAATAGAAGTCTGACAATGCTTGGAGCCTTTCAGGTGGAAAAGACACTGAAAATGAGAGCATAGTCAGGTGGTTGTGTCAATCCTCATGGGCTAAAGTGACCCCTATTTTGCCTAGGGATGCACACAGTGTGTTGGTGTACTGGAGAAAAAGTCATAGAGATCAGGGCTACTAGGACTAGCAAACAGGACTGAATGTAGAAAAATAAAATCTAGTGAAAGGATCTGTGGCTAATAAAATGAGACAGTAGGAAGATATGCAATAATGAGAGTGCTGAAATAGCAGGATTTCATGTTACTAAGCTACCAGGGAGCTTCAAACTGATAGAGATGGCCATTGCTAAACCTAAAGAGCTCAAGCCTGCTAAGCCAAACTGGAACAACAAGTCTGGAGTTACTAAAGCCACACAAATGTATGGAAGTGTTAACTGTGCATTGGCTTTGAGCTGAAATAATAACCAATAGACCTAAAATAGTAAAAAAAAACTTGCAGAAAGTACATGGGAGTTGAATCACCAGAAGGCTAAAGGAATCAACTAATGGAAGGACAGCTAAGAGTTCTGGCTTCACTTATAGACAAATGAAACGGACTATTAAGTGAGTGCAGACTACCAACTTTATTATCCAATCAGAATATTGCCAGAAGGAGTGGTTAACAGTCAACAGTCAGCTGAGACAAGATCATGCCACTGATGACTTTATTAATTTATATTGCTATTGCTGCCTGTTCTTAAAAGTACTTAATTGCATTTATTATACTGCTTTTATTACTGCTTGTTAGTAGCCTGATTAAATTGTAACTGTTATTTTAAGCCTTTGGTTTAAGCACTTGGGCTTCAGACCAGTTGTTTTACATTAAGAAGGTTTGTGGTCTGCACTGTTGTGGCAGGACAGGTAGCTTACATCCTTCTAAGTTGGGAGTTGCCGATTAAAGGATTGGTGTCTGTTATTCTAAAAGTGTATTAGTTCTGGTTTAAGCACTTGGGCTTAGGGCCAGTTATTCTATATTAAGAAGGTGTGGTCTGCACTCTTGTGGGAGGAGAGGGTAGATTCTGCCCTTCTGAGCTTATAGTGCCTGCTTATTTGAACTGTTTCTTTCTGAAATTGGTATGCCTTGTTTGCTGTAGCATAGACTAGATTCAGACCTGCTGAATCTAGCTTTGTTTTTATAACTTGAGCACTAATCCAGACCATTTTTTTTGGAGAAGGTTCCCCTGCATCCTAGTAGCAGGAGTGTGCAGTTAGAAGTTGTCTGATCGAAGACTGCTGGAACGGGACTCAGTTTTTAGCTTTTTATTGGTTAATTGGTTAATTTGTTTAAATTGGTTTGCTCATTTGCTACTGCTATATTAAAAAATATATATATACGTTATGCATCACCGCTTAGCTAGGGTTAAACTATTCCTGGTGCAATAAGGTGCCATAAAGTCTGCCCTTAGAACTAGCCAGATGTTTTAGTTTTAGCACTCAAATCTGTTTCTTTGAGCTCAGCACTTGTTCAGAACTCATTGTAAGGACTAAATAAGCTACAAATTACTACAGCACTCAACTTTCCTCACTCGTCTAGAGGAAAACAGTTTTTAGTACTTAGTAAATAAGCACCTATCCAGGCATGTCTATGGGTCAGCTCCCGGTGTTTTCTCCTGTCTACCAAATGAATCTGGGCATCTTGGGACAATGCAGCAAATGCCTCATGTACACAGACAACCCTCTCCTTCTACCACCCAGCACTCCAACCTGTGAGAGATGCACTTATATAGCCAAACTGGAAGCAAAGCTCTCTTCACCCAAGACTGAACTAGACAGTCAAGAAGAGAGGGTAAACACTTGCACCATACCACACTCATCACATAGTCCCTCAAAACATACACCACCAAAACACACATGTAGAAACACAAAACACACACCTACATTCATGGAGGCTCTCAATAGAAATATGCCCAAGAAACAGGGACCTCCAAAGCAGAAATGCAATCAACCTCCACCCCCCAATACAACCCAAATGACACATAGCCCACAAACTCAGTGTCCCACTCAACCACAGCCCATAAGGCATAACACCATACACAACACTCTAGTCATAAGTGATTCTATAGTCAGGCACACTGATATTCCATTCACCCGGCTAAACAAGGAGAAAATTACTGTCAGCTGCCTGTCGGATGCCAGGATCCATCACATAATGCATGCACTCAGGTCACTCCACAACAAGTACAGATATGACACTGTCATTGTCCCTGTTGGTGTGAATGACCTGAGATGTACCTCCCTGGACTACATGAAAAGAGACATGGAGGAGCTCTCCGATCTTGTAGCCCAGGCAGGTATGACTCTAGCCCTGAGCAGCATCTTGCCATCACCCAGAATGATATCACAGTACAATGACAAAATGATTCATTTCAACAATTGGCTAAGCTTCTGGTGTCATTCTAAAGGGATCCAGTATCTGTCTGCCTGGGATGACATGATTGATGGACCACGGTGCTTTTCCAGAGATGGCCTGCACCTGTTGCCCTTGGAATTCAGGATACTGGCTAAAGCTCTTGCCACCCCTATAGTGCCTTTTTAGGCAAGGCTCAAATGACAAATTCTCCACCATAACAGGTACAAGCAATCAAAATTTGAAGGTAATGCTACTCAATGCTAGAAGTCTAAACCTCAAAATGCACTCACTCGAGGCACTCCTTAAAATGGAGAACATCGACATCTGTGCAATGACAGTGACCTGGTTCAAGGCTCCAGGGACCACCCCCCTGCATTACCAGGCTATAATTCGTACCACACCTTTCGGCCACCTAACCTAGACCGAAACACTAAAGGCAGAGGCGTGTCCATATTCATTAAGGATATCCACACCTCCAGGCTAGCTGGTCAGCATAATGCATCAGAGATTATCCAAGTGCAACTAACTCTGGGCAAGATCACAATCCAAATTGTAGCTTGCTACAGATCCCCCACCATGCCCCAGGATTCCCACTCCTCATTTCTTGATACACTGGAAAATATTAGGATACAACCTAACACCCTAATAATGGGCAATTTCAACTACCCACCATTAATTGGGAAAACTACTCATGTACCAACTCTTTTGCTCAATGTTTTCTGGAATTCATAAATTCCAACATCTTGGATCAACTTATCCACACCCCCAACAGTGGCAGCAATATCCTAGACCTGGTCATTACCAATATGTGCAATTGGTATTCCACACCAGAGGTCAATTTCTTGTTAGTCACATCTGACCACAAGCTAATCACCCTAGACATCCACATCTCACCCACAACCGCCATTAGGGAAACCACCGTAAAAAAAATTTCCAAAGCCAACTTCACGCTTCTTAAGACAGAAGTGGCAAATTTCATGGCACCCATGCAGATGAACAATAGAGGTACGACTGCCAAATCCTACACAAATGCACTTTATAGGCACTTACACAAGTGCATGGATCATGCTATCCCTAACAGAACCAAGATGCTATCCTCCATAAACAAACTCTACAACAGAAGAAAGAAACTGCTGTAAAAAAGAGTAAAATCCCATGATTGGCTGGTAAGCCTGAGTAAGAAGCTGAGATCCCTCATAAAATCCTCCAATACTAGTTACAAAAACAAAATCGCCACTGTTTCTAAAGACAACCACAAAGCATTCTATAGCTATGTCAAGAATCACAGTTGCAACATTCAGCTCTGCTCTGAGGTACAGCACAATGGCACTAAATATACAGAACCAACTGATATTGCCAACATCCTGACAGATAGGTCTAATGCTAACTTTACCCCCCTCTCACCCCCTAAAGGGCCCATCTCTATACTGGAAGAATGCAAAGTTTCTGTAATTATGGCTGCACAGGTAAAAACCACAGTCTCCAAAGCCAAGAACCCAGCATCCATGGGACCTGACAACATCCCAGGCTGCATTCTACATGAACTACAGAACGAACTGGCATCCCACCTAAGTACTATGTCCAAATCATAGCCTCACCTCAGGCTTTGTGCCCACTGAATGGTGATGATTATCCCACTCCACAAAGGGGAGCCACCACGGACCCCAGGAACTACCACCCCATTAGCCTGACGAGCCTGGTCTGCAAGGCCATGGAATGTACCATCATGGAACTTATAAACAAAGACATTAATCTCCAAACTCTGGACTCCACCCAGTTCGGGTTTGTAAAAGGCAGCTCATGTCTCCTAAACTTGATAGACTTCTTTGAAGCAGTCACCAAAGCCATAGATGAGGGTAAGGTGGTTCACACAGCCTATCTAGATCTCGCCAAGGCTTTTGACACCATCAGCACAAAAATAAAATAACAAACTGAAAATAAATGTAAAAATGGCAAACAAAGTAGCAAAGTACAAAGAATTGTTTTAATAAAATAAAATATAATAAACAACAAGTCATTTCAAAAATCGTATAAAGCGCTTTTCGTCCAGTACTGTGACTGGACTTCTTCAGATACCAACAAATAATTAATGATAATGTTAAATACTTGTTCCACTTAGTCACGTGACTAATACATTAGTACATTACAATTAACTAGTTAACTAATTAATTGCTCCAAAAAAACTAGCAAATGCTAGGACTAGGTTAAAACTAAAACAAACTTGAATATTGACAGTACGTAGATGGAATATTAAAAATACATATGTAATACTACTTGTTACATACTCGCATAAAATATTAAATATTAAGTGTTAAATATTAAGTAACTTTTCTTAGAACCTCAAAAAATTGTAAATAATACGAATAAAAATAAAAATAGAAATAAAAGTAAAAATGTTATTCTTTAATGTAATAAACTTCTCGGTTTTAAAAAAGGTAAAATGGTACAAGTTTCATTAATTCCTGGAAATTGATTACCATTCAAACACAGTTGCCATAATAATTCAAGGTATTCCAAAAATAATGAAGCAGGTCCCCCTTGAATATTTTCACTCATTTGATCAATAACCCTGAACTTGAATTTATGATTGGCACAATATTGGATGTGTCTGGCCAGTGCATTCTCTGTTTTTACTCTCCAAATGGCATACAAATGCTCATAAATCCTTTCTTTAAGTTTTCTGTTTTTCCAATATAGAAAACTGGGCAGAGAACGCACTGAGCCAGGTACAGTACCATCCTACTATTACAATTCTAACGACCAGCAGAGGTGAACTTCTGGTTGTTGATGTAAAACAATTGTCCCACTGCAATAGAACTACAGTAATTACAGTTTTCACATCGATACATACCTGGTGTTCTAGTGTAGGTAACCAAAGGTGTGTGTATAAGTTTCTTTAAATTCTTACCCCTTCTATAAGTAATAATTGGTTTATTACCTAATTTATTCGTTAATTCAAAATCGCTTCTGAATAAGACCCAGTTCTTGTTAATAATCCTCCTAATACCAGTTGAATCAACACTGAACATCATTATAAAGTTCATCTTATATTTTTGAACTTTATTTGCAGCTAAAATTTGTGTCATCACCTATGGTTACTTTTGTTCGGGGTGTCCTTTCTATGTACTCAAAGTTAAGTCTACTTGAACTAAGTATTGGTTTGTATAAACTACTTCACGTTTATGTGAAACCTCTGTGACCAACTCATCAATTAACTTGTCTGGATACCCTCTCTTGATAAACATCTATTTAAGGTTGTTAACCTCAGCTAAAAAATCCTCGTCAGTAGTTACCATTCTGGCATCTCTCACGAGTTGCCCCTTTACTACTGATTTTTTTGTGCACGATGGATGAGCAGTTGTATAATGCAAAAAAGGTGTTACAATACATTGGTTTACGGTAAATTGATGCAGTGTAAGCATTAAGTGTGACATCTTTTGTTAACATAACATCCAAATATGCTATACTGTTGTCACTATAGTTAGATGTAAATTTAAAAAAATTAGTACTAGCATTAAATTCTTGCAGGATAAATTCAGCTGCACTTTCATTTCCCTTAAAGACGATGAAAATGTCATCCAGGAAACGTGTATAATGTACAATCAAATTCATGACATTGGTGTTACTAAACAAATGGACATGTTCCCAATGGGCTATCACCATGTTAGCGAAACTCGTACCACATGGTGAGCCCATTGCCACCCCTACCACTTGTAAATATATTGTGTCATCAAAAAGAATGAAGTTGTTAGATAGAATTATACCCAACAGTTCCTCCACTATCCTAAGCTCATTCTCTGGTGCATTAAAGCCGTGCATCCTAGCTAGAACAAATTTGATTCCCTCTTCATGTGGGATCGAACTGTATAAATTACACACATCAATGGTTAAATAGTTGTTTTCCTTAGAAAACTTCATTTTGTTCACTTCCTCTAAAAAGTCCAAGAGTCACGACTAATTTGGGGTTCCTGTTCCACATACTTCTTAAGTATAGAATCCACAAATTTAGCGCTGGTGTAAGTTATTGACTGACGTGCATCAACTAAAGCACACATAGGGGGGTCTTGTATGTTCTTATGGATCTTTGGGACTCCAAACGGATTTGGAATTTTTGGATGTAACATTGCTAGGTAATTTAAGGTATTAATATCTATCAGTGCCTCTAAATACAAATCGCTAAGGTACATATTAATCCTACGATATGCGCTGTTTAATTCATTCCTACTTACTTGTTTGTATGTGTCAGTATTCAATACTTTCCTAATTCTATACTTGTAATTCTCATTACTCATACAAACCAACCCTCCCCCGTTGTCTGGTTTCATCATACTCAGCGCTTTTCTTCTTATATCATTCAACAGGTCCCTTTCAAGTGAACTGATGTTAATGTGGCTATTACTCCATGTGTTCAATAGTGCTCTAATGTCTAGTTCACATATCTGGTCGAACATGCATAGTGTAGGATGCACTGGAGGGTTAAATATAATAGAAGCATATAGCTCTCTGTGCATGGATTCACTGTTATTGAAAAACACTGTTAAGTTTCCTTACATACATTTTAAAGTCAAGTAATATTTTAGCCAAATCAGCACGGCATGTATGAACAAACGTTAAACCTTTTGAAAACAGTTCAATAACCCTTTTATCAATATACTGTCCAGAAAAGTTGTATATTTTGAAATCACCTTCTGCATTTGTTAAAATGTCACAAATAGGCTCATGAATATCTGCCTTTTGGTTCTTGCTTTCCCCCTGGTATTGTAAGGGTTCTGTTGATTCTCCATTGTTTTCTTCTGATGTTTGTTCCCTGCCTGGTGAAACTTTTGTCGGCTTGTTTGTATTGCATCAGAGTACAATATGTTCACTTGATTCGTACAATTGATTTTACTGGTTGAGGCATTATTATTAACAACAACGGGCCCATTATTGATTTGTTTCTCTTTTTGTCCATTTTGCATTGTTTCTTGTGTTTGTCTTCTTTCTTGATTACTTGCGCCATTATTGACTATGGGTGCTTGCTTAGATTGGGCTGTACCATTCCATATTTGTGAAAGAGGTGGATTAGGGTAAGCAGTCCCATTTTTATAATCGTTGACATCCCTTTCCAGTTATTTCATTTTATTAAGTCTAAGCTTCTTAACCTGTTGGTTGATGCTGTTAAAAATGCACTGATAATCATAATTATAACGAACAAATTCAGGGTGATTTATAATATTTTTACTCAGTTCCTCTACCTCCACTGAAATCTCGTCTGCTTGGACCTTATAATGTTTACACATTAGGTTCATCAGGTCTTTGCCTTGCCGGTCGAATAATTCTAAAAGCTCTTTATGAAATAATGATCCTGCAACAAGTCCCGTAGGGTATTGCCAGGATCTAAGACCTTTCAGAATGACATTCTGTCTTAAGTTTTCGGTAAAGTATGAGAGTTCCAACTGCAATTTTTTAAATTTGAACAACTTGTAATCCAAAGTTTTCAAGTCTCCCACTAGCGTCTGCTCATCATTTCCGGCCGGTTGCACTGGGTTTGGTTCCAAAGCATGTGACCATAAAATAGGAGAAGCTCGTAGCCACGTTATCAAATCTGGTGCTCCAATAAGCCCTGAAATGTGGTTGGACTGTTGATTAAATAATTGTCCCGCAGTGGTACAAGGTTGACTTCTTTAAAGTTGTCATTATAGTAGCATTCGCTCCAGTCAAACACGAGTTTGTGTGATTGCAATTACCCTGAATTGTTTTAATGTTCGCATTGTTGTTGTCTCTTATGTTGACACCAGCATTAGTAGAAAAAGTTCCTGGGAGGGGATCGTTATGATGTCCTTCACTCTGTGAAACTGTACCATGTTGTGAATAAATCGTAGGGCTTTGAGATAGTGCTTCAACCCTACTCGCTAAACCATCCAGGCAAGATAGACAAGAATAACATTTTTACTTTTATTTCTGTTTTTATTTTCATTTTTATTATTTACAATTTTTTGAGGTTCTAAGAAAAGTTACTTAATATTTAATATTTTATGCGAGTATGTGACAAGTAGTACTTCATATGTATTTTTAATATTCCATCTACGTACTGTCAATATTCAAGTTTGTTTTAGTTTTAACCTAGTCCTAGTATTTGCTAGTTTTTTGGAGCAATTATTTAGTTAACTAGCTAATTGTAATGCACTAATGTATTAGTCACGTGACTAAGTGGAACAAGTATTTAACATTATCATTAATTATTTGTTGGTATCTGATGAAGTCCAGTCACAGTACTGAACGAAAAGCGCTTTACACAATTTTTGAAATTACTTGTTATTTATTTTATTTTACTAAAACAATTTTTTGCACTTCGCTACTTCGTTTGCCATTTTTACATTTCTTTTGACACCATCCTCCACTCTGGAATTATAGATAAATGCACTAAACTAGGTATAAATCCCTATGCCACAAGATGGGTTGCCAACTGGCTCACTGACAGAACCCACACTATGAAAGTAGCAGACTCCAAATCCAACTTCAAACCAGTGACAAGTTGAGTACCACAGGGTTCAGTCCTGGGTCCTCTCCTGTTTGGTATCTACTTCTCTGAACTACAAGCTAACACAGAAGGTCTTTGACTAACAAAGTTCACAGATGACTGCAAACTGCAAAATAATCGAAACTCCTAACAATGTGGACATTCTACAAAAGGGCCTCACTGAGACAGATGCCTGGTGTCAAAGCCATGGCCTCAAGCTCAATGCCAAAAAGTACATTGTCATCCCTTTTGGTAAAAACTCTGTACCCATGAACTACCACATAGGCGGTAGTCTACTTAACACCAAAAGTGTGATAAGAGACCTTGGGACCCAGGTGGACAGTAGTCTCTCATTTGATAATCACATCACCACAGTAGTCAGGAAATCCTTCTACGTGGTACACCTCATCACAATCCAGGAAAAAATAGGTCATTGTTCCCCTCTACTCGACACTCATTAGACCCATTATAGAGTACAATGCCCCTTTTGGTATGTACCTCACAAGACATCTACAACAACTGGAAAGGCCTCAGAAATACATCACAAAGAGGATTACCGGCCTCAAACAGATGCCCTGCACAGACCGTCTCAAAAACCTCCAGCTTTACTCCGTCACATATCGCCTACTTAGAGGTGATCTCTGCCTAACATACAAAGCTATGTCAAACCCAGAACATTTGGACATGCTCCACTTAAAGAAATCCCAATCCCTCCAAGCTACACGCTCTAAGAACCTAAACCTTGTCACCACAGTAAACAGAACATGCTGGAGGGATAGATTCCTGTCCCAGAGACTTTGCATACTCTGGAACAAACTACCTATCTATATCAAACAAAGCTCCTTATTAGCACTCTTCAAGAAAAATCATGATGATTGGATGGGAAATAGGAAATTCACCCCAGGGATCACTTCTGTGGCTCTGCTCGACAGGGGCACAGGTAAATCATTTTCTTGGGTGGCGAAAGCCAGGGTACCTTTTTGGCTAGGTTTATATAGGCCCTAGGGCCAATAGCCTAGTACCTACCTATGAACCATGAACTAAAGGGCTGTAACTGTAGCCTGACTCACAGTAGTGAAACTACTGATGTGGGTCCATCACAGAACCATGAAAATATGTAGGGTTGTGGGGCAAGCCAAGCTGATTATTAGCTTCTTATTTTCCAGAGGAAAATTAGGTGTTAAAGATATAAGGCTGTCAAATAAAGGGTTAGCATGGCCAAATGAAGATGAAGGGGGCTAAATAGGATGCTAAGCACTAATGGGTCTCAATCAGCAAAAGGAAAACTTGCTCTTAATGTTAGATGAAGGGGATATAATTCATCCTAACCATGTGAAAGTTGTGTCACAAAATGAAGATGATGAAGAAGCCAACTTGGGACAATTGGAGGTTGGGGACGAGGAATAGGTGCTAATATCCACTCAGACAGGAAGGGAAGTAGACACCAACAGAGTAGCCTAGGGATGTAGCTAGGTTAGCACTCATTAGGTGTGGCTCAAACTCCACCTTCCAATAGCTCCTAGCTGGTTTCTTCATCGATTCTTTTTCATACAGCCTCTGTTCAAGATGAATTACATTCCATTGCCCTCTATTGAGGGGAGATGTTTCCTGGCCTTAAAACCCATTAGTTCTCTGATCCTAATAAATCTCTGTCATCTTCATTTGGCAGCTATACCCCATTACTTGACAGCCTTGTGCCTTTAATACCTCTTCCATCTGGAAGACAAGAGGTCAATCCTTGGCTTGTCTTGTCTACACCACACTACACTTTTCATCTCTCTGTTGTAGACCCACATCCCTAGTTTTGTGGCTGCATGTCAGGCTTCAGTCCTTTTGCCCTTATTGATGGGATCTTCTTCTAGCTACTAGATTGGTGAACATATTTTTAACCTCCCATTACTACTGGCAGTTTCTTGATTGGATGACGTGGTTGGCAATTTTCACCCACTGGCTAACCAAATCCAGAGGATTTAGCTGTCCTTTCTATGATCAACTCTTATTGCCTCCCTTTTGATTGGATCCTTCGCAGTCTCATCTCAAATTGGTTAATTGTTTTCTGACATTTTAGAATTCTTTATTATTATTTAGCTCAAAGCTTCCCTTCAGTTGACACATCCATACATTTATTTAATAACTTGCACTCTATTTGGCTTGACAAGCATGGACTTCTTTAGTTTAGCAATGAACATCACTTCAGTCAATGAGCTCCCTGCCTGTCATTTTTACTACCACTGGTCTCTTAGCATCCAGGAGACCTAGCCTAGTCAGCACCCCTATCATTGTACACTTTTCTACTGTCTTCTCTTATTAGCCATGGGACCTCTTACACAATATTTTCAAGATTCAGTTTATATGCACTAGTCCGAGTGTCTTCTGTTACATGATTTTCCATAGTATACCAGTCCTAGCACTGTCCATTGAACTTTAGGCATAATTAGAGCCACTTTCATCCATAATGAATAATGCAAACCTCTGACCATACCCTCATTCCTAGTGTTTATTCCACCTGATTAGTGTCCCTGCACTGTCAAAATTCTATTTTCTATCCACAGGACCACTGTCAACTACCCCCGTAGGTTTACACTTAGCTCACTTTCTTCATTTCTCCATTCACCATCTCCATACCCCTCACTATCAGCTGAACCTCTGCTCTGGCTCATCAGCTGTCTTTATTCTTACCTTCTAGATTATTAGGTTAGCCTTATTCCATGACTGCGTTCTCTTCAGTGTTTAACTTGATTGGATAGTCCCAGCTCATGCTTTCATTGGGTTAGCTGGAACCCTTTCCTGACACTCTGTTGGTTGGGTCTATATTAGCAAATCGAAACATCACTTACCCGAACACCTAATAATCGACACATGATCATCGAACTACAAAACTATGAATGGCCACATAAGCAAACATTTTCCCAGGAGAAAAAAAATCACTTGGCCAACCAAAACCCAAACACGCTTTCAGACCAGATGAAAATGAGGGGCTTTTCCCCCAACACCCCCCGATGTGAGGGGCTGTGCATCCCACACCCTCCCTAACTAAATATACCAACTTCGAGATCACACTACAGTAGAGAAAAGGGCAAGTTCCCAACTACGGGCAAGCGATTTTTTTCCCCCTGGGAAAAAATTTGTTTACGTGGCCATTTGTAGTTTTTGCAGTTTGATGATTATGTGTTGATCATTAGGTGTTCGGGTAAGTGACTTTTCAATTTGCCAATACAGACCCTATTGGTTGACACCTATGGCCTTCCCATTGCTTAGCAAGCTAATGGTCCCATCTCCTATTGGCTGCCACATGAATGGCAAGCAGGCTCCTGTCCTCACTGTCACTCAAACTATTTTGAGCATTTGATCTCGCATCTGACCTATCACTGATAGGGTTACCACCTGTCCCACTTTGCGAGGGACAGTCCCTCTTTGGGCAGTTGTGTCCTGACAAAAAAATTGTAAAAATGGCAAATGTCCTGAGATTTTAGGACAAAATTATTTCTTATATTTTATGTAATAGTTGCATAAAACAGTTATTCTGTATCTGAAATACCTAAATGTTATAAGAAACAGAATAAGCAACTAAAATGCTACAAGAATAAGCTTTTATTTAGGCAAAACAGTTAAGTTCTGTCCTTTGTACTGGCTGTGGGTATGTGTCGGCCTGTAAAATCTGATGTCTGTACCAAACATGTCCCACTTTGGCCATTTGAAAAGGTGGCAACCCTAATCACTGACCTTTCACATGTTTAGGTCTTAGTTTAATACAGTTTGTAGCTATTAATTCAGTTAAACTTAGCATACTTTAAGTGTTTGTTAAATGAATTCAGTACTATCTCTGATTGAAAGCTCTGCATCACAATACAGCAAAATGATCTGAAGTAATATCAGATGAAAGTGCTAATCTTGATTAGAAGTGAACCACAGTTTGTTTGCTCAAACACTAGAGTACCTCTGTTTTTGTTTTGTTCAGTTATTTGTGCTTTTTGTTCTTGAGTAGTTGGGCACTTGAGTTCTAATCTTTGTATTTCAGTTCAGCTAAGTCAAATATTTACATATTCTGGAAGTAACTCTGAACCTCAAGACCTGGGCACAGTCTTGCAGAAAAAATAACAGTCTACTGCAAAAAATAAATGAACCAATATGTAACTCCTACTTGCTTTATGAAGAAAATATCTGGAAAGGAATTTAGTATCTTGCGGAGTACTGTCTTTAATATTGTCTGTATTAAGAGGCTACTGTAAATTTCACTTGTGATATCTCCAAATACTCAAGTATTCTGTTTTCTCTATGAGGTAGCATTGTGCTGATGACTTGCAAGAAGGTACCCAGATGGTTGGCTTTGCGTTGTCGCCTCACAGTAAGACGCTGACCGGTTCAACTCTCAGCTAGAGCGTCTTCTGCGTGGAGACATGCGTGAATGGGAGTACCTTCGTTGAAGGTTGTGCATTAGGGCTGGCAACTCAGCATGTAAAAATCAACTGCCAATCATTAGCGGACCGGACTTCCGCTGTGGCAACCCCTAACCGGGAAAAAGCCGAAAGACACAAGACAAGACCCAGATGGTTGGCTTACAAAGAGAAGTGCCTCTAGATAAAAAATAGACAGTTACTGAATAACACATTGCTTTCATATATAGTGTTTAATAAATATATTTACTAAATGCATAAAAAAGGAGGGGTATCTCACAGCTTCCAGTTGCTAAACCCTTTCTGGAAAACAATATCATTTCCAGGCTCTTTTATCAGATAATACTTTGGTTGCTAAACATTTGATATTCTTCAATGCGTCTGCAGCCACTGTTGTGAGTATTATTCAAAGCAGCTCACAAAATAATCAGGAGTCAATAGAAGTTAAATGAGTTAATGACATACTTAAATTCACTAATTGGTTTGAACTAGTGCACAACATTTAATAAAAATTAAGAGGATGACAAGAGAATCTAGACTGGAAAAAACATTGTTTTAAGGTCTGACACAAAATGGATCATCTTTTGGTTAAAAACCTAAACATCCTGAACTGGATAGCAAACAAGATTGTAGTTTATGGTACCATTGCATAAGTAATAGACACACAATAGCAAGACTTTGGTTTTGGTTCTTTTATCCTTCTTCCCTCATTCTTATTTGTCATTTATTTAAATAGTTAGATTATTAGTATCTCTTCAAAGATGATCATAAAACATCCAGCCCAGCAGTGTAGAGAGGAACAGCTCCTGCTGTGACCCAGACAACTAGGATTTGATTACAATCACTGGCAATGGATGCACTAGACGAGGAGGAAGTGAATGAAGGGGCAGGGCCTGCTCATCTTTCACAGGGGAGAAGGCTGTATACTGGCATCTGGGTGGGATAAGTCATTTACTCTGGATCTGATTAAGGCTGGAGTTATGAGAGTGACTGGAGCCAGGACGGGGAATGGGGAATGGAGAATTACTCCTGTCCATAGGCCCAGGGCAGGTTTAGACCCATCAACTATGCCTCATTATTTACTACAGTTTCAACACATTGACACAACTTATAATAGTGGCAGCTGGGCTGTAACAGTTCAGACACCTCCTGCATATGGTTGTGATGGTTTTCTGACCAACTTGCCTCCTGCATACCTCACTTTGCCAGCTAATGAGGAGGGGCTGGGAACATGGACCAGTGGGGTAAAACAGAATACTAACGATTAAGGTAGCATAGGAATAAGGAAGGTCACAAAGGTGCCTTGTTGCAGTGAGATGTTCATAGGTTCATAGGTGAGTAGGTTCATAGGTGAGTACTGGGCTAATGGCCTTAGAGCCAACACAAACCTAGCCCAAGAACATTCCCAGTCTTCCTGTTGCCGGACGTTAGTTTCTTGTGCCCCTATCGAGCAAGGCTGTTGAAGTGATCCCCAGGGTGAATTTCCCATTACCCATCCACTCATCAAGATTTTTCTTGAAGAGGTCTAGTGAAGTGCTCTGCTTGACATGAATGGGGAGTTTATTCCACAGTATGGGAAGTCTCTGGGTTAGGAACCTGTCCCTCCAGTAGGTTCTGTTTATTGTGGTGATGAAGTTGAGGTCTTTGGAGTGTATGGTGCAGAGGGATTGAGACTTTTTCAGATGAAGCATGTCTAGCAACACTTGGTCAGCATGACTTTGTATGCCAAGCAGAGATCGCCTCTAAGTAGGCAATATGAGACAGAGTAAAGCTGGTGTTTTTTGAGTCTGTATAGGGCATGTGTTTGAGTCCTAGGATCCTCTTTGTGAGGAATTTGTGTGGCCTTTCCAGATAATGTAGGTGTCCAGTGAGGTACATACCAAATGGGGCATTGTACTCAATAATGGGTCTAATGAGGGATGAGTAGAGAGGGATTATGACTTCTTTCTTCCTGGATGAGAAACCTTTTGTAATGAGGTGTGCCACATAGAAGGACTTTCTAACTACAGTGGCAACATGGTTGTCGAAGGAGAGGTATCTACCTATGTCCCTAGATCTCTTATCACACTTTGGGAGTTGAGTGGGCTACCATTGATGTGGTAGTTCATGAGCACCATGTTTTTCCCAAAGGGGATGACGATGCACTTTTTAGCATTGAGCTTAAGACCATGGTTCTGGCACCAGTCATTGGTGTCTGTGAGGCCTTTTTGTAGGATGTCTACATCAGCTTGAGAGCCAATAATAGCTCTCAGTTTGCAGTCATCCATGCATTTGGTTAACTAGAGTCCCTTGGTGTTGGCCTGAACTTCAGAGAAGTAGATACCAAACAGGAGAGGACCCAGGACAGATCCCTGTGGGGCTCCACTTGTAACTGCTTGGTAGTCGGATTTGGAGTCTGCTACTTTCACCATGTGGGTTCTGTCCATGAGCCAGTTGGCAACCCATCTTATGATGTAGGGGTTTATGCCTAGGTTAGTGAGTCTGTCAATGACCCCTGAGTGGGGGGTGGTGTTGAAGGCCTTGGCTAGATCAAGATAGGCTGTATGGACTAACTTGCCTTCATCGACCTCTCTGGTGGCAGATTCAAAGAAGTCTATCGGGTTGAGCAGACATGATCTGCCCTTCACAAACCCAAACTGCGAGGGGTCCAGGGTTTGAAGGTTCCCTATATCCCTATTTATGATGTCCGTAATGATGAATTCCATGGCCTTACAGATCAGGCTCATCAGGCTGATGGGGCAGTACTTTTCCAGGATCAGTAGTCACTCCCCCTCCATGAAGCTCATAAGACTCATAAGATAAAATTAAAAAAAAAAATGATATCCTAAAGTGATATCAGAGTGAATGTGTCATGCTGGATGGTTTATTATATTTAAGCAAGAGTTGACATTGGTGTCTCACAGCACTTGGTTTTCCAGTTTGGCTCCTGGCTGATGTGTCTGGTTTCCTCCTTCATCTTTTGCAAAACCTTTACTTGTGTGTGCCATGTGTAAGGGAATGTGTTTGCACATTTTGGGATGGACTGTCACCATATCCAGGAGTACCTCTCTGCTTTACGTTCTTTCAGTGCTAGATGGAGTTTGGTATCCTAAAATCCTGAATGAGGTAGAGTGAAAATTAATGTGTTAACTTTATGAAGATTTTCATTAAATTAATATAAAAAATGGAGGACTATCACCATAAGCATCCTTCAGTTCATCACCCTAAAGTGATTCACCTCTATTTTATTAGAGTGGGATATATCCAGCCAGTGGCTGAGCCCTCTTTCAAGTTTACATCTTTTGCAGTTTACTATGTTAGGCTATATTACCAACCACGAATTACATTACATTGATTTTATTAATTGTGCAAAGGAATACAGAATCGCAATACAAAGAGAGAAAAAAGTTTTTGATGGGGGAAAACCCCCTGTACCTCTCCGTGTCTGAGACTTTGCCCCCATGCCCCCTTATATATAAACTCCACAATAACAGAATAGTGTGGAAAAAACTCTACTACAGCACAACAAAGACTTACATAATTAAAGGGCATATAGGTTTGAATCAGAATGATTAAAACAACCCTACTAAAAGCTGTTTGATGTAAGTGTGCTCATCAGAGTGAAGGAGAATTGATGTTTACCACAGAAGTCTAGCTATTACAGGAGGCAAGGAGTGATCGCCCAAGTAGATTTCCTAAGGGCTAACCATCTACCCCATTATAGGTATGCTGCCTTCCTCAATATAGAGTGGGGGAATACTACCATTAAAGGGCCAATGCAAGCTTTTTTAATGTTCCTGATAATCTTAATAACTGCATATAATTAAGTATCATGTTTCATTTTATTTCTGATTACACTGGCAAGATCTATTTTGGACATCATAGCTTCTGTCTTACCAAAAATGTTTCTGATGAATATGTTCACTGAATCCATCAGTGTTTGGTATGTCTTCAGGAAGTCTACTTGAACAAAGAAGATGTAAAGAAACTAAAATGGTTTTGGAATTTGGGATGTAGTTATGTTACTTCCACATTTAAATGAGGGAAAATGGAAAAGGATGGCTGTTTGTCTTCTTATGGGCTTGACTTGAGAATTTCAAAGAAAGCAGAGGCAGTAATATGTTTGCTGTAATGGATCAATGTGATGAGAAAATATTTACAGTAGCTGTCCTATTGTTTCTACTTCAGGAATTTCCACACTTGAATTGGACTGCCTCCACCTTTTCCTCACTCTTCTCATACAAGGAACATTCGTTCTCACATGAAACAGATTTTTTTTTTAATTTACTACGACTTTACTAAGAAAAAATATACTATAATGAATAATGCCCATATAAAACAAACAAGCAAACAAACAATTAGAAATCAATAGCTTCAGACTTTTCAAAGTTTAAATGGTTAAGACTTTCACTGACATTATTCTAGATTTTAAACTCTTCTCCACTTTCACTATCATTCAGGCTGCCTTATATTATGCCACCTATGATGGCTGTTAAAATGGTAGCATTTTTGAAGAATGAGTAGGAGAGCAGATGGACTAGAATGCTGTATACCTGGAATCCTGTCAGACACCCAGAAAAATGCTCTAACAAGCCCATCATCACTATAAAAGCAACTCTTAAATCAGTGAAAGTGTGAAAACATGAAAACCATTATGGTTACACTACAGTGATCGGTAAAACACTTAGAGCTGATTTAGTTCCATTCATACTCCAAACTATAAACCATATGACAAGCAGTTTTCACAATCTAAAATTGTCTCGCCCAAACCAACAGATTCATCAAATTACATCATCCCCTTACACTCTGCTGCTGACCTCCCAGTGTACCTCTGGATTTCTCAGCACAAGAATTCTGGAAAACTCCAAAAACATGGGGAACAAAGGCCAAAAATCAGAGACATATTTTCAATATTGTTCTTATAAACTTAGAAAGTTGATAGAATAGTAGATTTTGCATTATCTTCTATTTTCTGAAGAATATGAAGTCTGCAATTCAAATGTCTCTCTTTATTTATCGATTTCAATCCACAATGACTATAAAAACACACAAATTTCATGAGTAATAGACCAAAAATATGAGGCAAAAATCTGGACATTCTGTGAAATTCTGGACATTTGAAAGTTATGCCCCACAGTGTAAGAACTTCTGTTGATTAGTTTGCCTTTATATCTGCCAGGCCACCTGTTTTTCCATCCCCCATTATGGCTAAATAAACAAAGATTTTCCACTGAAATCATTTCCCAGTTTCTAGGACTTATTTATTTTGTTAATTTATTTCAGTTTGCTAACTGGGGAAGTGGACTGGTCACATGATCTTCCAGGCATGACTTAAGCTCCAGAAGAGCAACAGCAGAAAAGCAGAGGCAGCTATGCTAACAGAAAATATATTTACAAAGGTATAAGCAATTATAAAAACATAATAAGCAAACTGATGGTACATTTACAGTAAAAGTATTGAGAAACAGAGGAAATAATTACAGGTGAAACTATTACTGGAATTCTTAGTATCACCTCTGTATGACTTTGGTATTATATAGTGTAAGAAGATAAGGAACAGAAGATTTCTATGCCCTAGAAGTTATCTAGTGTCATGAATGC
This sequence comes from Protopterus annectens, assembly GCF_019279795.1. Classification (NCBI taxonomy): domain Eukaryota; kingdom Metazoa; phylum Chordata; order Ceratodontiformes; family Protopteridae; genus Protopterus; species Protopterus annectens. The sequence goes on along the minus strand of NC_056731.1, from coordinate 1,585,815,985 downwards.
ATGCACAGGTAACACCTTCCAGTGTCATGAATGCATGCACAGGTAAAACTTTCCAGAAGATGCTCTTTCAGTTTTCCTTTGAAGCCATGCCTATTTTGAATGGTGCTTGGGGTAGAATCACCACATGAAAGAGTACAGGGAGCCTGCCACCCTGCAAAAACATTCTTGAGATTTATTTGGTGTTTTAAGTTCATGTTTTTTTAGCTGTTGTATGTATATATTCAGAACTATTTGACATTTTTTTAGTTTCATTGTTTTGTGTTTTAACCTTTTGTAGTTTTCAGAATTAATTATGCTTTCAGTTTTATGATCTCCAGCCATTTAGATTTCAGATTTATGATAGAGAGCTCCTTTCACAGGAATCTCCTTTGTTTTTTCCTTGAACCATCCAGCAACATACTGCCCTACTTTCTCACCATGAAACAACTAAAAGTTTCCTTTCTGGATATATTCCACTTCCAACCAATGAATCACTTTAGCATTTGTCTCACAGCTAATGCTTTCATCTTCTGTCTTGAGCTGACCTCTTCCCTGCCCTTTTCCCACATCCTACCTTTAACTTCCAAGAGTCTCCTCTCTAGCCTCTGAACATCCTTTTGTAGAATACTAGGTCCCTCATGAACCACAAACCTCCTCCAAAATGTTGCTTTGACCCCACCCCAACAATGTCCTCTCAAGTTTTCCTCCTCCTCTTCTCATGAGTATCCATTGCAGTAGTTCTTTTAACTCCCCATCCCTCCACTTACAGCTAACTCAGTGTTATCACTCCACCTCACTTCTATTCCACTTCCCTAATCCTAAGTAAAATTAGGGAAGAACTGGAAAAATATCTATATTGCATTTCTATTTCCACAACTCTGCTTTCCACCCACATAAAAAATGTATCTAATCTTCTTGGCTCTGTGTGTCCTTCACCCATGTTTCACTCTTCATATGTCTGCCAAAGCCATTTTCCATTTCATTGCCAGTTCCTTCTTATTCCACACATGAATTTCTCTTTCACCAAGCAGCCTATCTTTTTATGGGTCAAGTGTAGGATCATAGGAGGTTACTAGGCTATTGGCCCTGAGGCCCTTATAAGCCTAGCCAAGAGTTTAGTCCATGTTTAGACAAGTAAGCACCCAAAGCACCTGTCCAGCATGGACACAGGTGGAATCCCAGGGGTATATTTTCTGTTTCCTATCCAGTTATCCAGGTTGTACTTAAAAAGGGATAATGAGGTACTCTGTTTGATGTGGAGAGGGAGACTATTCCACAGATGGGGGAGTCTCTGGGACACAAATCTGTCCCGCTAACAAGTCCCACTGATATCACAGACTAGGTTGAAGTTGCATGTATGAGTTGCTCGAGTGGAGCTTATCTTGTGGATATGCAGCAGTCCCAATCAAGGCGGGATCTGAGATTGCTTTATATGCCAAACAGAGGTCACCCCTGAGGAGTCTGTATGAAACTGAGTAGAGGGATAGGGCTTTTAGCCTATATGTAGGGTAGATGTTTGAGGCCCTGGATTCTCCTGGTGAGGAACCTCTGTGGTCTTTCTAGCTGCTGCATGTGCTTTGTGAGGTACATGCTGAAGGGGGCAGGGTACTCAATAATTGGCCTTATAATGGAAGAATACAGAGATGTTATGACCTCGTTGTCCCTGGATGAGGTACACTTACTTATAAAGTGGGCCATGTAGAAAGCTTTCCGTACAACGTAAGCAACATGGTGGTCAAAAGTCAGGTTGCTATCAACCTGGGTGCCCAAATCCCTCACTAATGATTGTGTACTTAGGACATTGTTATTAATGTGATAATATGTGAGGATGTCATTTTCCCCAAAGGGGATGATGATGCATGTTTTGGCATTCAGCTTGAGGCCATGTTTCTGGCACCAGTCATTTGTTCAGGTGAGATCCTCTTGGAGGATGTCCACATCACTTGGGGAATTGATGACTGCACCCAGCTTACAGTCATCTGCAAACTTGGTTAGCCATAGTCCACTGGTTTTGGCCTGCACCTCAGAGAAGTATATCCCGAATGCCATAAGCTTTGTCAAAACAATCTCTGGATTGACATAATTTCTTAAATTTATCTTTGACGTTAGGGTTGATACCATCTCTTACGTAGATGTGGAATTATCAAAGGATATCATTAATGGGAGATATCTGGCTAAGATTTTTCAAAAACCCATGTACTCTAACACATTTTTGCATTTTAATAGCTCCCACCCATTTCACCAGAAAAAAGTAGTCATAAAAGGTCAACTGGTAAGAGCTGCTAGAATGACCACATTGGATACTGACTTTTTTGTCCGAATGTGATAAATTAAAGAACATGCTTCTCAAGAGATGCTATCCCCTTGCACTGGTTGAAGAAATTATTGATGAAGTACGTAAGAAAAGGGTTAGTGGGTGGTTCAAACCCTTACTGAATCATACCTTTGAGGTAGTTGTGGAACCACCCCCTGAGGGGCTGATAGTGAATGCCCACCCCAGTATTGAATTTGGAGTTTCTAATCAAAATGATGATGCCCACTATTTTAAGTTTATTACAACTTTTTCAATGGATGCTATTTATTTATGTGACATCTTATTGAAGAATTGGAAAATTTTATTAGAAGATCCCCTTATTCAGCACAAAATTAATGTCAGCCCTGGGTTGATCTTTAAAAGAGGGAATCATTTGAAGAACATCTTGGAAAATAATATTAAAGGGAACTCCTCCAATGTGGACATGACTAAATGCATAGTTGCAACTTTTGTAAATTTATGAAAGTAGCTAATACCTTTACCATCAACAATGTCACATATAGAATTAGAAGCAGATATAATTGTGAAAGCTTTGGTATTGTTTATATTGCCTTATGCCAATGTTGCCCAGGGATTTATATTGGAAAAACCGAGAGACATTTTAAGCTGAGAGTTTACAAACACCAACATAACATAGGGAGACTCAATATTACAAATGCTGATAATGTTGCTAAAAATATCAGGGAGGTCCTTGGCCCCTCCGATTGGAAGAAATAGAGCTTTATTGGCAGCTTAAGGTTAATGCATTTGCCAATCCTGGTTTGAATGACCAATGCTCTCTGAAATGTATTTTGCATTTGAAATCTTTGAAAAGATGATATAATTATTATTATTGTATATAATATGTATATTATATATATTTTTTTAAGGGTTCCTATCAGCATTTTGAATGTTGAAAATGCAAAATTTAATTTAATCGAACTGAAATGTTCAAAATCTCAGAAGAGCGAACTGACGGAACATTGATTTCTTTCCCAGGGAAAGAAATCGGTGGGCCATCATCAGAGTTTGCTATTTCCTCCACTGTGGTGCTGTCTCGGAGTTGGTATATTTAAGTAGGGGGTATGGGGGGAGAAGCCCCCCACTTCTGTCAGCGTTTAAAGTATTAAAAAATGTTTTTTTCCACGGAACACCGATTTCTTTCCCTGGGAAAGAAATCGATGTTCTGTCAGTTGGCTCTTTTGGGATTTCGAACATTTCAGTTCAATTAAATTGCATTCGGCCTTTTCAGCATTCAATATGCTGATATAGACCCTATTTTAGTTATGTGTGATATCATATGTAAACTGTCTTTGTTGCTAATTTAATATATGTTCACTTCCAATGAAAAGAAGTAAATGAATACTTATTTTAGGGTGTATATGTCTTTAAGCTGTTAACAGGGGATGTGATGTCATTTGTTTTGAACTATTTATACTGGCTTTTTACCTTTTGTGATTGTCTGATGAAGTTCATACATCTGTTTTGGATGAAAACGCTAATCTTGAATGTGTGTAAAGCCTTTTTTGGATATAAAATTCTTGGATGAACCTTGCCTTCGAGTTTGTTTTATTAAATATATTCCGAATAACAGAAGCCCCAAGACCGATCCCTGAGGTACGCCACTGGTTACAGGTTGACTGCTTGAGGTGGCTTCCTCTATTTTGATTAGGTGGGTTCTAGCAGTGTGCCAGTTTGCTACTCTTCTGGTAACATATGGATTGATGCCTAGTTCAGAGAGTTTATCTACTATGTCCAAGTGTGGAATAGTGTTGAAGGCTTTGGCCAGGTCAAGGTAGGTGGTGTGCACTGTCTTCCCCTCACCCATGGCTTTGGTGACTGTCTCAAAGAAGTCGACCAGATTTAATATACATGACCTCCCCTTGACAAATCCAATCTGTGTGGGATCGAGAGTTTGGTTGTTGCCAATGTCCCTGTTAATGAGGTCCATGATAATCTGTTCCATGGTCTTGCAGATCAGGCTAGTTAGGCTGATGGGTCTATAATTTCCTGGATCGGTGGACAGTCCACCTTTGTGTAATGGGATGACAGTGACTGTCCTCCACTTGACTGGGACAAAGCTGGTACTCAGGCTTTGGTTGAATAGGTTGCCTAATGGTGCTGCACGTTCATGTTAGAGTTCATGTAGAATGCAGCCAGGGATATTATCAGGTCCCATGGAGGCTGTATTTTTTGCTTTGAGAGGACAATGATGACCTGTTCCCTAGAGATATGTGGTCAGGTACTGGCGATGTCCTGATTTACTGATGGGGAGACAGAGGGGAGATGTTTTCACTAAATCTGTCAGTAAAAAATTGGCTATATCTACAGCATTTGTGTATGTAGTGTCCTTGACCACCAGTTCTGAACAGACCTGGGTGCTTCCTTTGAGACTTCAGACATATATGAAGGCCGCATGATTGTGTCTAGTAGATGTGGCCAATTTGGACTTAAAGTTGGCTTTAGAGGATTTCACTAGTGCTCTTATTTGCTTGTTCAGGGTAAGGAGAGATTGCTTCCACTTAGGCAGCTGCTCCTTCTTGGTCCTGGACAGTAATTTTTCTCTTTGTTATATAGTTTATTTATTGCAGATGTCCACCAGACAGGTTTACTCTTCCTTGCAGAGGATGATTTTGTCCTGTCGGGTATTCCTGATTCAATGCATCTATATAAATGCTTGTATAGTACTTTGGTGTAGATTTGGACATTGGTGCCAATTCCTACAGTGGGGGAGGGGGCAGTGAAGCTGTTTATACCATCCCTCAGGAGGTTGTAATCAGCTCTGGAGAAGTTTTTTGTTTGATCCTAGCTAGAGGGGGGTCAGGGGAGATGGTGATTTCGAAAGTGACTATTTTATGGTTGGATCTTACCAGGGAGGGTGATACTGTTGGGGTGCTGCAGTGGTTACTCATGTTTGTTAATACCAAGTCCAAGATATTATCACCTCTTCTGAAGGTATCGACTAGCTGTTCCAAGATATTTGCATTGATAAAATCGAGGAATCTCTGGGTATTTGTGTTCTGGCATGAGTAGTTTTTTTCCAATCTATGGTTGGGTAATTAAAGTCACCCAGGATCAGGGTAAATAACTTTAAAAACAGACATTTGCAGGTACCACCATGAAGAGAGCACAGATTTCACATATAAACCTTAATGCAACAATGCCAATAAAATAGGCAAGCAGGACAAGCACTTTCAGCCTTAGTCTTCTTCAGATCCTGTTTACTTGGCCTAAAACTGAATGTTTAAAAACTTGGATAGACCAATCATGGTCTTTTGAAAACCATTGCATCACTTCTTCATGCAGTAGTTGTCAATCAAAGGACCACTCCTTCAGTTTACATCACTTCCTCATAGTAGCTATGAAGGGGAATGATTTGAAGAGGTCCGGATAGGTGGAGTGGGCATCTTAAGTCAAATATGGGGGCCTGTAGCTAGCTATAATTTGAATAGAGGTCTTGTCAATGGTTAACTGCACCTGGAGTGTCTCCTGTGCATCATACTGTTTGACTAGCCTGGAGGTGTGTGTGTCTTTACTATACATTGATACTCCACCTCCTTTGGCTTTGTTGCCAACAGTTTGGGGTCTGAATGGGTGATAGGATGAGTAACCACGTAAGGCTGGGGTGCTCTCCGCAGCTTTGAACCAAGTTACTGTGACTGCACAAATGTCAGCATCCTCCAGGGTTAAGAATGCTTGCAATGAGTGCAGTTTCATGTTTAGACTCCTAGCATTTAGCAGCATGACCTTTCATTTGCATTATGTTGAAGAATTGAGACAGATGCAGGCCATCTCTAGCAAAGCATCATGGTCTGTCAGTTATATCTTCCCAGACTGTCAGGTACTGGATCCCCTTGGAATGACACCAGAAACTAAGCCAATTGTTAAAGTCAATCATTTTCTGTCTGTATTGAGGCATCATTCTGGGTGATGGTAGAATGCTGCTTAAGGCTAAGGACATACCTGACTGGAACATATATTCAGCAAGTTCAGTCATGTCTCTCTTCATCTAGTCCAGGGAGGAACACCTAAATTCATTCATACCAACATGGACTATGACAGAGTCATAATAGTACCTGTTGTTGAGACTTAAGTGCGTGTGTGTGATATGGTGGATTCTGGCACCTGACAAACAACTAACTGTGACTTTCTCCTTATCCAGCCTGGTGAGAAGCACATGTGTGTGTCTCACAATGGAGTTTCCTACGACTAATATGTTGGGTTTATGGTTAGGCCTTAGTGGTTGCGAGACACTGATGTGTGGACTATGCATGGTATGTGGTGTGGAGGGTTGTGGAGTTCTCTTGTGTTTTTGCCTCTGAGGTCCCCTTTGTTTGGGTTTGTTTTTGTTGAGTACCTCTGCATATGTGGGTGTGTGTTGTGCAGTTGTGGGTGGTGTTTGACGTGTAGTAATTGTGCTGACAACCTTCTTAGTGCCAGATGTACTGGCTTGTGAGGGAGAGAGCGTAGACTCTAGCTTCTTTATCTAATTGCATCTCTCACAATTTTGTTCCTAGTTGGTAGTAGTAGATGGTTGTCTGTGTATATGAGGCAGTTGCTACACTGTCTCAGGATACCCATATTGACCAGTCTGGCAGGGGAAATCATAGGCAATTATCCATCCATAGTTGTCAGAATCTGGGGTAGAGACGCCAGGGAGAGTAAAGGAAGGGGTAGGCCTAATGCCCAAGTGCTTAAACCAAAACTAAGAGGCTTAGAATAACGCATACAATTTAAACAGGCTAAAAACAGCAGTAATAAATGCAACAGCGAAGATGCAATTGAACACTTTAGAGAAGAAGTAGCAGAAAAACCAAGATGAAGTCATAGAGTTGGAGGAGGAAACAAAAATAACAAATACTGTAAAAGCAGCAAGCAGCTGAATAAAATTTTTTTTGTTTGTTTAAGTGGAAAGGGAAAAAGGAGAAACAGAAGATAATTCAAGGTTAAGAAATTAAGGGGGTTGGCCTTCTCAAATGTTCTCTGTATTGGGTAGAATGATCTAATGACACTAGACTGGGAGAAGTGTCCCAGATCAAATTTCCAGTCACCTCTCAACATTTCCCCATAATTCCATCTCCAATGCTGTGCCAAATGTACACCGCTTATATAAACTACAATGCTTCTCTTCCTCTTTGTCATGGCCTCACAGTTTTTTTAAAGAGCACACATCCCATCTTATCCCTAGTTTGTTATCCACACTTGATTCCAGGCACTTCCATGTGGATAGTTTGCCTGAATCCCTTACCTTTAGTTCTGGCTGCTGCATTAAAACTACCCCCATCAGTAACTTATGCCAAATCATCTTCCTTTTGACTGGGAAGAGAGCACTTCTAGCATTTAGGACAGTCAGTGTGTCACCCCTCCCTTCACATATTCCCAATAGCAACTTGCTGGTCTTCCAGCCTGATTAATCCATATCCTACTAAGTTCCTTAATTCTTCAGTCCTAAGCCAGACTCATAGTCCTTTGGCCTATGCTTACTCTCACTACTCCCTCCTGTAAGGCATGGTTGCCTTAGCAGCCAGTCATCTCATTCCATCCCTTGAGACTCTTAACAAATTCCTCTCAGAGTAACTTTCACTTACATGACTTGGTTATCATATTGCCCTGATTTTCCTTCCTACTCTTGTCTTTGACTGCTAAATATTTAGTACGTTTTTAAACTGATATACTTCCTTGTGATTAAGTACAAGCCATAACCAATTTAACAGGATAGGTATTCATATTTTGCACTGTTAGGCAGTGTGGCAGAGGTCAGCCATGATTATTTAACTTTCTGTTACTAAATTACCTGAATCTGACCTGCTGTACCATAATTCCACAGACTGTTACCATACAGGGTAGCTTTCTGGGTTTGCAATATAGTGTCTGAGGGACTTTTCTGCTGACCAGTGGTAGGGAAGAAACCAGTTATGGAAATCTTTGCTTGTTTCTTACACCATCTATTCTGCTACACCTGGTTGCATATTTTCCTGTATAATGAGCAGAAACTTAACATGCATTTAGTCTGCCTATTCCATCCATCCACAACCTTTTTTCCCCATTTTTGCACACAGGGTCAGGGTGATACTACAAGTATGAGCCAAGTTGTAATAGCAAGGGAAAATACAAGGACAATTTAGTATAACACTGACATAGATGGATAATGCCCAAACTATAATTCTTTTAGCAGGTAAGGCATGTATTAGAGGTGCTGTGGTGGAAGGGAGAAATGACATGGCTGAGTTGGTTTGCCTCCCATGTATAAAGTACACTTCCAGTGCAGCATATGCTCAGATGGCTCATTCTTATGGTTGTAACATCCAGTGTTCTCTCTACATGTCACATAAGGGGCAACTTAGTGGCACCTCCCTTCACCAGGAGCTTCAGACTGTGTTGACCACTCACTCCCATCCTCATGTCCTGACTCATCCACTGCTTGTGTTGTTAATAGAATACTGGTGTTTGAGATGGAGACAGGGCTTCTTCCATCTGCATCATGGGACTTGGCAAAGAAATTTCCTTTTATGTTAATGACTCCACTGAGATCCCTTTTCCCAGGATAGGGCTTTTGGGAATGACTGTGCTTTTCTGATGGAAATGGGAAATGCCCTAGAAGTTATTTTTTATGCCTATTTTGCTAGTTGCTGACCTTGCAAGTCACAACAAATGAGATTCAGATTCCCAGATATTTATCAAGGGATGGTTTTGTTCTTCTGCTTCTGTCACAGTTTAGTATCGCTTTTGTTTTTAATTGCTTTTCTTTTTAGGGCATACCTTTTCTCATCAAGATGTTTGACACAGTTTGTGACAGGAGAGTAAAACAAGTGACACTCAATCAAATATGAGCCTGAAAGTGCAAAGAATAGTGAAGTTAAGTGTGGCAATGCTTCAGATGTTTATAAATTACACAGCATCACAAACTATTGCATACTTTTATTTTTTAATATCATTGGGAACTGTAGAAAGCTATAATGTTTCTGCAGTCTAGAAGGATGTTGAAAGCTAAAATGAAATGTGGGGCACAGATCATTTATTTTATTTTACATTTATTTATTTATTTATTTATTTATTGCTTGTCTCTCTTGACCTAGGTAGTCTGACTGGGCTGCAGTAGTGTCTTTTCAGAGGATGCCTGGGGAGAATAACTCTAGTAACAAAATACGTAATTTTATGCAACAGATAGAAATGTAAAGCTTAAAATTACAGTATGGATGTGCAATAACTGAAAGGCAACTATACTAGAACAAAATCTGCAATCAGTAAAATAAAGAATCATTACATACTAATAAAAGATAAACTGGCATATACAGTGAGGTCATACCTCTCAGCTGTCCAGATTTTAACAGAATGTCCAGATTTTTGCTTTATATTTTTGGTCTGCTCCTCACAAAATATGAGTTTGTTTGGATTTTTGTGGCAAATCAGTGAGGACTGAATTCACTAAATAACAACCGGCATTTGAGTTTCAGACTTCATATCCTTCAGAAAATGTATGGTGACACAAGACCTTTTATTCTAGCAACTTTCTAAGTTTATAACAGCAGTATTTAAAATTTACCCTATTTTTAGGGCTTTGTCCACCTGTTATTTTGGGCTTTGTCCAGATTTTTTGCACTAAGGGGTTGAGAGCTATGAGTGGGGTTTAAAATGTGAAATTACAATTTTAGATTTACGAGGAGGAGAACTAAAATAGAAGAGAAGTAAAGAGACAAGCAGAAACCAGACAGGAGATGATAACGGTAGAAAGCTAACAGTGGGTGAAGAAAGGTAAGTAGTGTGTCTACTTATTAGGTTATACAAAAAAAAAAGAAAGTTGTAATGAAGTTGAAGGCGAATTTAGAAGGTGGTGAGTATGACACGGAAATTTACTGGAGGGAAAAAAACATGTGAGAGGGTAAGTAGAGACAGCAGAAGTTGCAGTAAGGACAAAGGGACAGAAGACAGTAGGAAATGTACATTGAGAATTTGCTTTGCTGAGGTCTATAGGGGTAATTAATGTAGGTGTATAAGGGCCAAGGTAGTCCAGCCTGGGGTGGAACAAGAGCAGAGCCAAGTGTTTTTAAAGTGTTGTTTTAGTAAGGTTTTGAATCTGGATAGGTTGGTTTGTTGTACAATTGTGGTAAGGATAGAATTCCAGATTTTTGATACATTTTATTATAAGGATACAATATTTAACACTCCAAAGCTATAGTCTAAGAGTGAGAGTTTGCTTTCCTTTTTTTATTTTCTTTTTACAATATATTCTACTGATCAAAACCAGATTATCAAAAAGACAGAGAAACCAACAAGCAAACTAGCTAAGACTGTATTTGCAGAGGAACAAATTTACACACATGCATTTGACTTAACACAATTAATTCCATCCTTAGCAGTTCATTAAAAATGTGCTTAACATATTTTGCATTTGTGTCACCAAAATGTTGCTCTTCTTCTTACACATATATAGTTTTACCATCTCTTTTCCTTCTGCTCACCCATAATCATCTCCACATATAATATACCTGAAACATAATTTCAGCTCTTCAAAACAGTAAGCAAATATAAAACCATGTATCCCACTGATATTCATCCTAAATTCCGCAAACATTTTCTACCATGGTTTTGATCCACAATCTTATGACAGTACTGCATTTATAAGCTACCTTATCCCTGTGTCTTATAAGTATCACACATAAAGTTATATTTTGTCTAAAATCAAATATTTTAATTAATTCAATGCCCAAAAATGTATTTTATTTTATACTTACAGGTCTCTGTACCATACAGAAGTACTGCTTGCACCCATGTTTTGTACACCTACTTCTTTGGCTGCAGCCCCTCTGATTCCAGTTTTGGCCTCCTCATTCAGACTCTTCTCCACCACCCCTTTCAGATACTCAAAACTGTTAACCTGTTCCACTATTTCCCTTCAGTTTCATTTTTTCAGCTTTTTTCTGATTCCCCCCATTTGCCACCATTACAACTGTCATGCCTGTACTCAGCTTCATCCCATGTGCCTTCAGTTTGCATTCCATACCGCTATGATTTGCTGAAGTTCTTGCTCAGAGTCTGCTTGCAATACCACATCATCTGCATACAGCAGCTTTGTTAATCTGCCCCCTCTGACCTGTTTGCTAATGTAGTCCATCACTAGTATGAACAGGAATGGGCTTAAATTTGAACCCCCTGTGTTATTGCATCCTTGTACATAGTCTGCTCTATTTGTACCAATGTTCTAGCTCTTCAAACTATCATAGCAATACCCATATCAACCTTCTGGGCACCTTTTCATATTTTTTACCCAACTCTACAAAACCTCATTTGGACTCTTTCCTCATCTCCAGATTCTTCTCCATTATCCATGTCACTGCAAACATCAAATTAGTTGTACTTATTATCCTCTCCAGAACTTTCATGCAATGTGACAGGAGTTTGATACCATTATATTACCCATAGTTGTGAATGTCCCCTTTGTTCCTGTACACTGCCACTAGTATGCTTTCTCTCCAGTCGTCTGGGATACTCCTTTTTCTCCATACTGCTCTGAGTACTCCCAGGAACCATTTGTCCCCTGTCTTACCCAACATCTTGAGCATATCTGCTGTGACCGCATCTGAGCCTGCTGCTTTCCCTAACTTCATTTTCCGTAGTGCTGTTCTTACATCTTCTATGGTGGGATTTTCTTTCTCTTTCATCATAGGCTGCTTCTGGGGCAGTACAGCTTCTGTGTATTTTTCTTCATTCAGAAGTTGCTGGAAGTATTCCCTTCATCTGCCTGTGGTGGCCTGTGGACTGGTGAGCAGATATTTGCTGGGACCACTTATGAATGGTGTCTGATGACTGTCTTCTTTATTGTTCTGTCTTTAACTTGCTACCTAATAGAGTTTCTTTGTGCCATCTTCTGAATTACTTTCCAGAAGCTGCTATATTGTCTCAGACACTTTGCCTTTTGCTACTGTGACTGCTCTTTTAGCCTTCTTGTTAGCTAACCAGTATTCCGCTTTATCTTAGCCCACCTTTTCTGACCCCCACTTTTTCCTGCAGTCATTTTTCAATAACCTAAATAGGGTATGTGGCCAAAATTAAATGTAATTACAAGGTACAGTCTGTGTCTACAAAATGTGAGTTTGCTTCAATTTGGTACTCCATGTTGGAGACACACTGAATGTGAGAAAACTAACAGATGACATGTGGGGATGAGGCAGTTTTTTGTGCTAACTCAGTGTTCTATTCTGCTTAATAGTTGAACATTCATTTACCTTCAGTTAAATGATTAATTCAGTTTAGAGGCACAAGGAACCTGAGCCTATCTTGGCACTCAGTGGGTGCAAAGCAAAAGAACTAATCTAACATGGAGTATTAAACAAGGACATGCACTCCCACACATAATACACACTGATCAGTAATTTAGAGGAATGCAGTTTACCTATGGTTTGTCTTTCAGATGTGGGAAAAGCTGAAGCATCTGCTGAAAAGCCCTGTGGACAAATGGAGGTCATACAGACTCCACACAGAAAGTGCCCTGGCTCACAACCAGACTGGAGAATGAAGTGCTGTAAGGTGGCAATATTAACCCATTTGATAATTACATTTTATTTTATACATGTAGCTGTTACTGAATAAGGAATAAAGCAACTATTTAACTTAATTGTATCACCCAGCTTAAGTATTTACTGATGAGCGATGATGAAAAAGAAAATATGCATGATTGGACTAATGGAGCTTTTTCTTGCAATACAGTGTCCAATTAACCCTTCTATAATGTTACATAAGTAAAATGTGTTCCTATGTGTGTCGTGCATGCGTGTGTGTGTTTGTTGAACACTATTACTTAGATATTCTATGCAGATCAGTCCTTCTGTACTGCATCACATGACTCCTGAACAGCATTTATAATTAATATTTAAAAATTGCTGTGAAAAGTGGAGTGTGATTGGTTAATTGTTATTTGTCATATAGCAGAAGCAATGGAAATCATGGTGTGACCTCTGTAGGCCAAGGGTTGTGACTAGGTCATTCATGCAAAAGCAATGGCGCTCTCCTTGTTTAATATATTTATTTATTTCATTTATTTATTCTTTCTATTGTCTGCACAAAAGGAAATAAAATGTCACATCATTCACTTCAGATGTACAATACGCATAACAAAGAAAAGGCATCACATAATATAGGATGCACCTACAATATATCTCATACAGGAGGCAAAGGCATGTATTCAAAACATGAACCAAATTGTACTAATGCATACGTAAGAACAATACATGCCAGAGTCTACCATTTTGACAGAAGTTAAACTAAACAAAGTGCCATTTGAATGAGTTTGTCCTTGACAAATAGGAAGATTCTCCAATTGTTAAGGAGGTGTTTTCCTTGAGCTATGTCCAAATGTCATCTGAGGTCATCTTTATTAAGGTAATTGTACTTATCAAAACCATTTACCTGGGGAATCCCCACATCTACCAATATCTAACCATACCTACTCATTTCATTTTCCCATAAAAAGCACTAAATATATGGAAATCCTGAAATCAACACACTGATAATTATGTGGAAAATTTTCCAGTAAAATATTCTGTACTGTTTTGCATAAATCAAAATTAATGCATTTCTACCATTTGAATAAATTATAGATTGAATTATGATACAGAACAGTAAATGTTTAACATGGAAACAAATAACCTTTTATCACTAACAGATGATCCCCCTTCTGCCTGCTTCATAAGTCCCAAAGGAAATGCTCTTTACCCATTTTTAACAATCATTCCTCATTCCTAGCTGTTCTATTTCCTTCCCAGTGTCCCCAAATGTGTTGTTAATGCAATGATTTCTGACTTTAAAACTGTTGCAGTGGGTATCGGCTTATGAAGCTTTGAGTCCACTCCAGCTATTATTTATAATATACATTAATGTTATTATTTTGGTGTTGGAAGACGCTGGTGCAAGGGAGAAGATGAAGAAGCCAGTGCCAATGACTCACATGGCAGTAAGTCAAGAAATGGAGCATGAACTTGTCGAGGTTCTTTGGGCCAGATTCAAAAAGATTCAGGTCTATGAGAAACAGGGCTACTACCAAGAGGGATCATTGCTTAAAAATGTCTTACACGCCCCCCACCCCCATGAACAAAGAGGAAGACGGGAGTGGGGACAGCACAGTTCTGAATGCCAAACATCACTGTTTCCAGATGTCAGCAATAGATATTGTAATTCTGAGATACTCTATGTAAATAAATTGCATTATCTCCACATACAAATATCAGAAGTTAGGCAAAGCAAATCAAAGCATATCTGAGAATGGCATCCCACCACATAAGTCCCACCATGTATGTATACAGTACAGTGCAGAGGGAGACAGTGGATGGGTAATGCTGTAGGGAAGGGGTCACCCAGAAAAAATATATATGTAATATAACCTATACAAACTAGGAGGATAACATTTGAGGCCTCCTGCTCCACCTTACTAATATGTATTAAGCCTAACCCTACCCCCCTCTAAAACTAGTCCTACACCTTACCTAAGAAAACCCTGTCTGTAACACTACCACTAGACAAGAAAACTTGTACACAGAACACAGACACATACACACACACACACACACACACACACACACACACACACACACACACACACACACACACACACACACACACACACATGCACGCACACACCATTTATCATCTAACACAATCCCTACTTTAACTCTGTCACACGAACAGTCCTGCAGACTATCTCCTTACCTAACCCATACCTAACTCTAACCCATACACAGTCACAGTCACGCACACATGCACACACACACACACACACACACACACACACACACACAGACACACACACACACACACACACACACACACACACACACACACACACACACACACACACACACACACACACACAGACAAATACTCCTACTCCTGTATGTAAATACTCACACTTACCTCTGACATCCCATGCATTTAAACAAATGCACATATGACAATATTCTAAACACACCACCAAATATGCTTGATGAAACAAATGTTCATTCATATGTCAAGGGCACAGAAATTCATAGATATTTTGATAAGAGTTCATTAATATCCAACTTATGGAGCTTTATTTTAACGTTTTGTAAGATTTTAATAAATGCCTATATATATATATATATATATATATATATATATATATATATATATATATATATATATACCATATTTGTACATATCCATGAAAACTGGACTCAGTGCAGAACACAAATGATGCTATATAATGCTCTAATTAGGTATTCAAAGCAGATTGCGATGTAGAGAAAGCAAGTGTTGTAATTCATCATGGTTAATACCGTGGTGGTATGGCAGTAGCATTGTTACCTCACAGCAAGAGGTTCTCCCGTTTGATTCTCGGCATGGCTTGGGAGTGCCTTCTGTGTGGAGTCTGCATGTCCTCCCCGCAGTTGGGTAGTGTTCGAAAGACATGCGTGCGTAAATGGGCATGCCTTCATTGAAGGTTGGGCGTCGAGCTGACACCTCGGCGTTTCGTAAAAATCTACTGCCAATCATTAGCGGACCGGAGTTCCGCTGTGGCAACTTCTTACCGGGAAAAAGCCGAAAAACAAACAACAACAACAAATGAGAAAGCAATATGTTGTTAAATTTTTAATTTTTATGTGTGCCACATGTAACATAATACCCCAAAAGCTATCCACTATTTTTTGCACTCCTATTCTTCCCATTGGCCCTGCTTATCTTTCCAGATGTTTCTTAGGTTGCCACAGCCACCAGATGGCAGATCCCCCAATGGTACATTACCAGGCTACTCACAGATGTAATCCTTTACTAGATGGTCCTCATTTGTATTGCCCTGGGAGTGAAAGATCCAATTAGAGATTGTGGACTGTGACACTAACAGCCTTTATGTGCTAAGTGCCTGATCAAGGTTCCTATTTGTGAGAGTGGCTTGTGTAATCAAGACAGAATACTATTGCTGTCCCCTATTTACCAGGGTGCCTGTATGGCTCCTATTCACCACAGATCATGTAGGCAGTGTTTTTTCCTTGCACTGTCCTCCAGGAGAATAGATCTGGCCATCATCTACTTCATCCTATTCTTCCCAGCTGACCCTACTAGTGCACTGAGTTTATTTCCAAACTTAAGTTACCAACATTGCAGACACACATCCTGCTTCTCTGCCATCAGCTTGGCTGGTCAAAAAAGCTATTTTCATATCCTTTCATTGGGTCTTGACAAGTCAGTGATGGCCATACTATCACCAATTGTAAAGTCAACTACTGAAGAATGCATCTCATCTGCAGTTGTCTATTAGGCAGTGCAGCCCGCTTCATAAAATGAGCCTGCACTCTTATATAAAAGAAGACAACATGTGTGGGTAGTGGGTCAGTTTCTGCTGTCTTTGCTTAGGCAATGTTCTGTTGGTGCATGTATGTAGTGGGTCACTCATTGCTGTCTTGGTTAGGCAATGTTGCGTAGGTGCTGGCAGAGAAGGTTTTATTTATTTATTTATTTACACTTTTTTGGCTAGATGAGTCCCACTAGGCCAGTGGCTTATTTTCAGGCGAGACCCAATGTGGTATTTGTACTGACCAGGGGAATTTGAATAGTGGTGTTGTAAAATACTGAGGACCAAAATGTGTTTTTTATTCTTTTTTTGTGGAAAATGACATTTGATAAGTAACTGACAAAAGAAATGTTATATTTCTGGGGAAATGGGACATGATGCAAAAATGTGAATTGAAATGTAAGAAATGTAACAAAATTAGGCATTTATGGATGGATTGCAAAAATGAAAATAAGAGTCAGGAAAAAAGAAAAAGAAAGACAAGCAATTTTTGAAGTAGTAGAAATAAAAGAAAAATTAGATGAGAAAAAATAATAAAAAAGATAGAATATTTTGTAATATGAGATGAAGAAGACATAAATTGGGAGGTAGTAAAAGAAAAAAATCTATTGGTAAAAGGATAAAAGACATAAAAAGAAACTTTAAATGGATAAGTACAAAAGAAAAATAAAGGAAGTGTATGAAAAAGAATGTATACAGCTAGTGACTGGGGGTTGGTATAATGGTTAAGGTGTTTGACTCACAGACACAGGGTACAGTGTATGATTCTCACCCTTGGGGTGGGATTGGCTAGGCTTAGAATGGTCTATTAAGAAAGCTAGCCCAGTAATTATCTATGAACTTATGAAACCGTGAATCTAAGGAAAATGGAAAATGAACATTTTAGAGTGCTTTCTGTAAATGTGAATAGTATTAAGAATGTAATAAGAAGAATATTCTGCACTGGTGTAATACATGTAATGCAGATATAATTATATTACAAGACTAATTTTTTTAACAAATGAAGAAAGATTACAAATAGAGAAACTATGGATAGGAAATATAATTTGGAATTTGAGAAATGAGAGATGTTCTGGAATAGTCGTATTCTATAGAAATACAGTAAAGTTATTACATGTAACTTTAGCAAAAATGGGAGAGTTAACCATTGTAAATTTAAAATGGAAAGAACAATATATAGAATGATAACATTATATGCTTATGTTCTTCTTTCGGCTTTTCCCAGTTAGGGGTCGCCACAGCAGAACTCCGGTCTGCTAATGATTGGCAGTAGATTTTTACGGTGCCAGCTAGACACCCAACCTTCAACGAAGGCACGCCCACTCACACATGTCTTTCAAATGCCACTCAACCATGGGGAGGACATGCAGACTCCACACAGAAGGCGCTCCAGTCGAGAATCAAACGGGAGAACCTCTTGCTGTGAGGTGACAACACTACCGCTGCACCACCGCTGCTTAGAACATTATATGCTTATACTAATTGTAAAGAAAGGGAAAGCTTATTTCATCAGATTTTAGAATATGTGGTGCTAAATATGAATATTATAATAACATGAGACTTTAATTGTGATTTAAGAGGCAAGCGTAAAAAGAAAGGAAATGATATAAGAAAAATGTTAGCGGTTATAAGATGTGGTAAGTCAAAACTTTGGGACATAAATTCATTGGCTTATAAAAGGCATACAAAACAGTTCTCTGTCTTCAGATGTCTCCAGACACACTTATTACCACTGATGGAATGAGCTTTAAGTCTAAAATACATAGGAAGGCAACTTTTTCAAATTCCTATTTGGATTATAACAGCAATCATCCCAGGAAACTAAAGTATAACATTTACAAAGGGCAATGCATCAGGGCCCTCAGAATGACTTCATGTTATGGGGATATGTTAGATGAAATTAATTATATTTATAATTTATTTAAAGAAAGAGGGTATAAAATAGATATGATGCATGATGTAAATAAATATGTTATTAGTGAATGGGGGAAGAAATATATACCTTTATTAGGTATGAATACAAAATTAACTAACGAGTTAGTTGGGAATATTACAAGTAATAGGAGTAAATGTAACAACACATACAATAGAGCATGTATTATCGAATTTGGACCCTATAGTAATCAAGTGAAGGAGATATTAACTAGGAATTGGCACATTTTATTGACGGATCAAGAAAAGATTGACATATTAGGATCCAGTCCAACTTTTATTTACAAAATGGGAAACAATTTGAAAAAATTATTAGAATTTGGTATGAAAACAAGGAAGAATAGGGACTTAGCACATACATCGAAATGTGGTGCATGTCACCAATGTTTTGCTATTAATGAAGATAAGGGATTAATTCTGGAAAATATTAATAGAACTAAACTAACATTCAAGTATGGTAACTGTAATACCAGTATGTTAGTATATTTGGCAAAATGCATGACATGTCCCTCTTACTATATAGGAAAGACTGAGAGGAAGTTTAAAAAAAGAATATATTCTCATCTTTACAGCATTAGAACGAAAGATAATAAAATGCTTTGTACAAACATATAAATAGTAGGGGGGAAAATCATTATTTTAAATTTGCTATCTTAGAAAGTGTATCAGTTAACCCAAGAGGTGGTAACATTAAAAACATCTTAGCTTATAGAGAATTGTGGTGGCAGTTATTAACAGATGCCACAACACCACCAGGTTTAAATGAATACACCTCTATAAAACCTATATTAGAATTAAGGAAGTGAGATACTGTATATTGTTTATTGGTGCTTTATTGTACAAATGTTTTATATTTGAATATTTTTAAAAGATTTTATTGTAATCTGTTTGACGCTGATTAGAAGTATTTAATTCTGTCTTTTATTCATATTAAGGAAGTTTTTAGAGTACACAACATAAGGAAATGATGTATTATAGCTTTAAGAAGCTGAAGTAAAATTGGCGCCAAACCAGCATATTTAAATGTTGTTGAACAGTTATTTGTCAGTTCTAATGAAGCCCACGGACCGTGGGTGAAAGTGCTTAACTTGTTTTTGGATTAAATCTATATTATCACTCTACATATGTGGCATTATTTATTGTTGGACTTTTGTTTGTGAGTATACAGCATATGCGTTTGGAGCTTTGCTGATACTTTGGTTAGTTTTGTTGTTTTGAACGCCTGGTTCTTTAGTCTTCATATGTTAAGTTGTCTTTTACTTTACCACTATTTAATTATAGTTATCTTGAACTGGATATTACACGTTTCACTTTTAAAAAAGGGTTTAAGTTTGTTCCTGTCTTCAGCAGGATATAGTACAAGTGTCATTGCATTTTAAACCATTAGACTATTTTTAAAACTACAATCCACTCTGCTACAGGCCCCATGAGGAGCTCAGTGTCTCTCCAACCTAACACCACTCTTAAGTATTCAACTGCGGTACCACCTTTATCATTCTTATAAGAAAAGTGCAGTCCAGGTCTGAACTGTCTGCAAACATCTAAAGTTAACTTTGAGTATGTGTCTACCTGTTTGAGCCAATATTCATTTTCCCCTGGAGAGCACTCTGCTTTGGCTTGTAAGCAGCCCCCCACACACACACACACACACACACACACACACACACACACACACACACACTCATCTTCCATTTTCTCTCTTATTCCCTTCTGTTAGCAAATAGTATCCATAACTGATAAATACTGTGTGTTTGTTAATTTAAACTGAGACCACAGTAGCCTACTGATACAAGGTTATCCTGTTTTTCCACCTGAGAAATGGTTAAGAAATGACTTACAGTTTCAGAGCAGTCCTTGGTCAATTCTGATTGTTTCTTAAACACAAACTTGTCTTTGCTTTGGCTCATTAGCAGCAGTACAAAAGAACTGCCTGCTCACACCCTTGTTCTCCCCCCCCTTCCCTGTTTATTACCTTAAGCCAATCCCAAAGTTAATAAATATTACCTGTGGCAGGCACCATTTTTAAAACTACAACCACCCTTTGAGCACCTCATGCACGGCTCTGCCACAGAACTTATAAAAACTGCCTGAACTGGGGCACACTAACTGATAGTTTGTGGAAATACAGGGTACCTACCTGAGTCTCCACATTCACTATCATATGTTCATTTATCAGTTTACTCTGTTACCTGATTGTTTCCAGCCCCCTCATAAGAGCAACTAACAGGGTCTCTACCCGCTTCGCTCCCCACCCTGCCCCCTATTCCCTCTCACCTCCAGTGGTCCCACCTTTATTACACTCACAAACCCCTCCCATCTTTCCAATTGCCAACCACAGCGCTAACCCAACACTACCTCCTCCATCTTCCCACTACTATCACTCCTCCTCAGCTGACATGTACAAGCATACCTTACCTATGCTCACTGCATGCACTCTCCTTGCATATCTTACATCCTACCAAAACTCCATAATTCCCCCACTCATCCACTACCACTGTACTACTACTCACACCACCACTCATGTCTCACCTTCACTCAGCTTCCCTCCCACCAGCTCAAGAACCATCCCTATGCACCCCCCGCATAGTCTACCTGCTATATTACTCAAACATAAAGCATCCCTACAACTTAACATAGTAACCCTCCCACCATACCTATTACCCACAGAGCACAATCATAAAGTTTCCCTAATAAACAAACACATTCAAAAACTGAGAAAACTAATAACCTCATGCATATCAAAACTAGCCCTAAGTGGAGACATCCACCCCAACCCTGGCCCTACCATCTCCAACCCCAGTCCTCATAATCAGATTAGAAACCACAACTTCTCCCATACCACAGCCAATAGAAAGCCAAGTGACTTCCTTCTACTAAGCCTAAATATTAGAAGTATATCCAACAAAGTCCATGACCTCCATGCCACCATAGACTTGTACTCCCCATATATAGTCATCCTGACAGAAACCTGGCTAAAACCTCACATTACCAGTGAGCAAATCCTCCCTACCGGTTACGGCATACAAAGAGTAGACCGGCTAAACAAGAAAGGAGGCGGTGTAGCTATAATATTTAAACAGCATCTAAACATCCAGATCTTAAAATCATCAGCTCCACAAATAGGCAATGAATAAATAACATATACCAACATCAAAATAAACCAAAACAAAACCATCAGCATAATTGGATGCTACTTCCCACCTGGCCAAAACATCCCTCCACTAGAAAACCTCCTCAGCTGGTCTACCCACCATCTCCTCCAAGGAAACTATAATTTTAGGTGATTTCAATATTGACTGTCAATCTTGTTCTGGCAACCATCCAACCCATCATGTACACCTTCATGGCTTCACCCAACCAGTCCAGTCGCCAACCAGGATAAATAAAAACTCCAGCAAGCACACTACCCTGGATTGGATACTAATCAGTAAGAGCCCCCAGTCATATATAACAAGCTGCTTATCAGATAGCCTCAGTGATCACTCCCCAACATTCCTACTCAAAAAATACCTATACCAAGCTAAACCTGTCATCTACCATCAAATACGTAAAAAACGAAACTTTAACCCACTCACATTCTTCTCATCCCTCAAAGAATGTAACTGGCATCCTCTAAAGTACCTCAGACTTGATGACGCAGTTGAATTTTTTAATACTACCTTCCTGAGCATCCTTAATTACCATGCCCCCATGAGACTTTCCAGAATCAAAGCACAACCCTCCCCATGGCTACAGAAAACCACTAAGTCAGAAATGAAAAACAGGGATAAAGCCTGGGAGCACTAGTGCAAAACCAAAACCCCCTCAACTAGACAGAAATTCCTAGAACTACGCAATAGAGTCAAAAAGCTAATAAAACAGGACAAATTCCAATACTACCAGTCTGCCCTAGACTCCTCCCAACACAGCCCCAAACAATTCTGGTCCTCCATATATTCCATCCTCCACCCAGGTAAAGTCAGTACCCCTCCTCCTAACATCCCTCCCTCCTCCGAAAATATTGCTACCTCATTCAACACACACTTCACACAAACCATACTATCACTAGCTAAACAACAAAACCACACTCCCCTCCAACCCACACCTTCAACTGGTAATCTCCCCCACTGCCTTCTCTTTTTCTCCTGTACCTACCCCCAACATAAAAAAACTCTTAACTAAACTTAAGCCCACCAAATTAGCAGCAGACAACCTCCCAAGTGAATACCTACAAATCGCAGCTGATGCCCTGGCCTACCCAGTATCCATCTTGATTAACCGATCTCTGTCAGAAAGTTACATTTCCACACTATGGAAAGTATCACATATAATTCCCCTCCACAAAGGTGGCCCCTCCACAGAACTAACCAATTACCACCTCATAGCTATTCTCTCTCCACTCTCCAAAATACTAGAGAGATGCATTCACTCTCAGGTCTCAGACTACCTCCTTACTAACAACCTCCTTTCCAATACTCAGCATGGTTTCCGACCAAACCATAGCACCACCACTGCCTTACTCTCCTTTACTAACACTATCCTTCAGCATAAAAACAATGGCTATCTCTCCTCTGCTACTTTCCTAGACCTATCTAAAGCATTTGACATGGTCCCACACAAACAACTCATCTCTGCCCTCAATAACCTATCCTTCTCTCAATCGGTCACCAACTGGTTTCAGAGTTACCTGCCTGACCACCAACAATCCATTGTATGGCAGAATGACATACCTCCCTAACTACCTGTCTCTATAGGGGTTCCCCAAGGATCCATCCTTGGGCCCCTACTCTTCTCTATTTTCACCAATAATCTAACCTCTGCCACCAAACATGGCACACTCATACAATACGCAGATGACTCAACCATCATCTGCTCAGCCCAGTCCCTACCCAAACTGCAAAAAGTCACACAGGAAGCCTTTTCCTCTGTTGAAACTTGGTTATCTGATGCCCATTTAATACTCAACCCAAACAAAACTAAACAAAACTAAACTACTCATCTTCCAACCCACCAAACATACTCAAAACAACTCTCACTTTAACGTCACAACAAAAGGCAACACCACTACACACCCAACAGAACACACCAAATTGCTAGGAGTGGAAATAGACAATAAACTAAAATTTGACATTCACATATCCATGACCATAAAAAAAGTCCACAAAAAACTAGGAGCGTTATACAGAAATAAGCAACTTCTCAACCAAAGCAGCAAAGATTTCAATAGCAAATTCCCACCTTATCTCCACTCTACTTTATGCCTCTCCAATATATACCAACCTAAGGCAATGCGATCTAAACAAGCTAGAGACCTGCTACAACAAAATCGCCATATTCACCACAGGGGCATCCTACCGTAGTTACCAGTCTCTCACTTGCTGAACTGGGCTGGCTTGAACTCCCTCACCTCCTTCAATGATATCAACTCTCACTTGCCCACAAACTAGTAAACGATCCACTAAATGTCCCATCCCTCCAGAATCTACTCCAACCCTATTGCACTACCAGATCACTAAGATCCAGCAACAAAAATCACTTGCAGATCACTAAAGCCAATAACTCTGCTGGTGAAGCACTATTCTCTTGCGCCATAGCCAAATTATGGAACTCCCTCCCTACATATTGTCAGGTATCAGAAAATGAAATTAACATTTATTTGAATGATCTTGTTCTTCAAGGGGCTATGTTAAGAGATGTTTTGGATTTTGTTAAAGTTAACAAGCTGGTAATTCCAGCAATCTTTGGAATAGCAAAGACACACAAGTGTATACAAAATCCTCCACTTAAGACCCGTTGTGTCAGTGGCAAAATCCAAAACAGAGCCCCTAGCTATGTATGTTAATGCAACCTGTAAAGTTCTGGTGGAAAGTGAAAACCATATTCTGCATGACTCATGACATTTGTTACATTTGTTAAATTCTGTTCTATTCAAGGAAAATGTTAGTTTTTATCACCACAGATGTGGTTAACTTGTTCTCAGTGATTCCACATGATGAGGGTTTACAACATTTTCATAATATGTTTCTTAAGGATAAAACAAAGAATGCCAATGAGATATATGTTATTCAAGAATTCCTTGAAATGGTATTAAAATAATTTTATTTATTTTGATACTGAGTTCTACCATCAAATTACAGGGGTAGGGATGGATACTGGATGTGCTCCCACTTATGCAAATTTAGTTCTTGCAGATTGGGAGCACACTAAGGTTTTTACTTCCAAGTTTTTGAATAAAGTATTTCGTCATTTCAGATTTTTGGACGACATCCTAATTTTGTGGGACAATGATGTTTCCATGTTCGAGCAATTTCTATCTGAACTAAATGCCTCCACTAGCTTCTTTGGAGTTTACATCCACAGTTGGAAGGGATTCCATCAACTTTCTTGATATGACAATAACTAAGGACAGGCATCATAACAATATGTTGCAAACATATTCAGAAAGGAGACCTATTCACACTCTTTTCTACATTATAATAGCTGCCCTCCCCCTTTTTAAAAGAAGAATATAATTAAAGGGCAAATGTTAAGCCTGCAAGAAAAGTTTCTCGATACTGTATTTGCAGAGGAGCTTGATAATCTTTGCAATACGTTTTGTGAATGGGATTATCCTATTGAATTGGTTGAATCTGTTAAGAGAGAAATACTAGAAGGTAGACAGGGCAAATCTGCCCCTTTACTTGGTAACACTAATAAAATGGATACATTTTCACAGAGTAAAAAGATTGTTGCCAACAATCATGAAAATGTTGGTGCTATGATTATTAGATATAAGCATCAGCTACTACCACTAAGAGGTGTTCTAACTGAAACTTGGAGTACAGTTTTCACTAATGAAATACCACAATGTTTTAGATCCAGCATCCAAAATTATATATAGCAGAGCTGAAAGCCTCAAGAAGATTTCTGAAAAAAATAATAGTAGTAGTACAAGACTTTTATGTTCAAAAATGACAAAAGTGTGACCATTGAAAATATTGTAAATTTATTCAAAATGGACCATATATAGTTGTTGATCGACATGACAACACTCTCTCAAGTCCAGGGGTATGTGATTGTAATATAAAGATGGCTGTTTACCTTGCTACATGTTCAGCTTGCTCTGCATTCTACATAGGTAAAACCACTAGAAAGCTTAGAGAACAAATTTATGAATATGTTTATGACATAAAAAAAAAAAATCAAAATCTACCTATGCTCTTTTTAAACATACTATATACTGTCCAGATTTCAGGAGATTTATTTTTTCATTATTGACAGGGTTTGTATGTCGGACAGAACAAGAGATAGTGAACTGTTATTAGAACAGAAAGAACTAAACTGACATCTGGTTAAATGCAACTAATAAACTCGGATTAAACTATATGTTATCTCTTAACTGCTTGGATTAAATGATTTGTTATCTCAACTACATTTTAAAAATAAGAGTTGTTAAAGTAAGTATTTAAGTATTTTTATACTTTTAAGTAGCACAGTATTTTGTTTTTATGCCTTTTTTATGTCTGTTTTATATGTAATTGTATTATGTTTTGTATATATGCACTGTCACTTTAAATGCTGTTACATGAAGGATTTTATTGGTTAAGTATTTATTGAGAGGTAAATTTAAACAGATTTGCTTTCTGTGTTATTTCATTCTTGATTTTATCTCTAATGATGCTTTTATTGAAAGCAAAATTGTTTAGAAATGTATTTATACTTGGTTACTCAACTGTGCTATTCTTAGTTTGTTCATTTCAGTCTTCTGGAGGAGTCTGGTGTGTTTCCATTGCCATTAATGTGAAAAAAGAACCAGGTGATGTGGCAACAGAGAATGCAGTGGAAAAACTTTGGAAGTAGTGACAGAAAGTAACAGAGTATAGCAACAACAAACTGAGAAGGTGCCTTGTTTTAGCAGCAGGCAGTGCAGTAACTAAAACATATGCAGAACTGACAGCAGCAATAAACTGAAGACCAGCTGTGAAAATAAGAACAAAAATGATACTGTAATAGGCAAATATTATATATGGCAAATTTGGTAACTGTTCTGGGTTGTAAAGCTCAAGAAATTTGGTCTTTTATACATATTGAGACCTTTTGTGAAGAAACATGTGAAACTGAGGCACTGATGATGAACTTTTTGGAACTGTATAACAAAACAAAGGACATTTATCCATGGAACAATTATTTGTTTTCTGATAGTAACTTAAATATACATAAAAAAATACAGTTTAGAACTGATGAACTAGAAGAAGATGATGTTAAAAAAGCATATATGATCTGTGTGAAATTGTTGATAATACTGTGAAAATTAGAGAAGAGAGAACCTTATGGAATGGAGGGTGGAGGGTGGAAGCTGTTTTGAATGTGAAAACAAAATACGGTGAAATACTTGACAAGATGTTTTTTTTTTGTGGCTGGTTATAGAGCGACTGTGACATTAAGATATGCTGGTCAGACTAAATAATGTTTCTCCTGCGGGGACTTTTCTTATTTAATTAATGACTGCGACAAGGTACAATGTAACCTGTGAAGGTAGAGGACATATAGCAAGAGATAGTATGCCTGAATGCAGGTTGTGTTAAATAAAGGACTCAGGAGTGCAGTACCCCCCCCCCCCCTTATGCTGCACTGTAGTGTCAGTATTGGAAAAGTAATCCAACTACCTGGTGTGGGAATAGAACCCACAGCTTTCTAATGTTTATCACCCAACATTCGTATGCTAACTGCTGAGCTACTGAGTGGCGTCTGATGTGTTCTGTGGTCCCTGTGTGAATTTCTTGAAAGTGTTTAACGTGTAAGAAAAAAATTGGTGATGAGATGTTTGATAACTCAGGAATAATCAAAGCATATTAAATGATGGCACAGTCCTGCTTTGCATATACAGAAAGCCGGGAGCATTCAATATTATGAGTATTCGTATATAACAATGACACACACACACAGACTATCTGTATCTATATCTACAGACAGACATTGGCATACAGATTAATAAAATGGACTGTTGTCATCATTTCTTAGTTAAGCTTCATGTCAAAGGTCACTTTGTATTCTTATTAAAATAAGAAATCATGATTTAGCTGGTATTGCTTGTTTAAACCATGGTTTATTAGGCTACCCTTTAGGCTGGAAAACTACATTTCCTCACTAGGTTGTAGTAAAGTATTTGCAGGTAATGCTGCTCTATGTCAATAACTAGGGACTCTGTGTGAATCAAATACACCTAAAAATTTTATGTTGAGTAGTTTCACTTCTGAGATTTATAGAACAATGTTATTGCTAGAAATAGACTGAACTGTTTATATTTCTTACTATCCAGCGCCTATATTTTCACTGCAGTGATTTTATGTGTATAATAACTGATAATATAATAACTATATGTTGATCCCCAATGGCTTATCTCTCAACTGTTTCTGATTTTGCAGAATTTCCCAGATTTTGCCTCATATTTTTGCCTTGTCCCTCATATTTTAATTGATTTTATTTTTTATTTATTTATTTTTATTTTCTGGTAAATTAATAAGGATTGCACACAGTTAGTAATGCAAGAAAGTGAAGTTTCATACTATGTATTTTTAAAAAAAAGTGCATTCTGGTGCAAAACTTATTCGCTTAACTCATTCCTACAAATGGAGCTCAGGAAGTTTGCACTGTAACTTTCAACGGGTGGAGTCTAATCATTTTAACAAAATCTAATTCTTATTAAAATAAGAAATCATGATTTAGCTGGTATTGCTTGTTTAAACCATGGTTTATTAAGCTGCCCTTAAGGCTGGAAAACTACATTTCCTCACTAAGTTATAGTAAACTATTTGCAGGTAATGCTGGTCTACGTCAATAACTAGGGACTCTGACTGTGTGAATCGAATACACCTAAAAATGTTATGTTGAATAGTTTCACTTCTAAGATTTATACAACAATGTTATTGCTAGAAATAGATTGAAATGTTTATATTCCTTACTATCCAGCACCTATCTTTTCACTGCAGTGCTTTTATGTGTATAATAACTGTTGATCCCCAATGTCTTATCTCTCAACTGTTTCTGATTTTGCAGAATGTCCCAGATTTTGCCTCATATTTTTGCCTTGTCCCTCATATTTTAATTTATTTTATTTTTTTATTTATTTATTTTTATTTTCAGGTAAATTACTAAGGATTGCACACAGTTAGTAATGCCAGAAATTGAAGTTTCATACTATGTATTTTTTAAAAAAAAGTGCATCCTGGTGCAAAACTTATTCTTTTAACTCATTTCCACAAAAGGATTCAGGAAGTTTTCATTGTAACTTGCAACGGGTGGAGTCTAATCAGTTTAACAAAATCAAATTATGTCCTCACATTTCAAACAGATGTTTATTTCTCTGGAACCATAGGGGTTACTAAAATTATAAATGACAAACTCTTCAGCACAAAGTATTGTTATAGTGCTAGTGTTCTTTAGGTTCTACATCTTAAACTCCATTTTATAAGTCACAGTAAATGCAGTAACTATTACATTTGTAATACTGTGTAAACAATTTACAATAGCTCAGAAACCACTCAAGTTACACACATACCATCAGCGGCATTTTATTCATCCAGCTGACAGTTTTCACATGAGGCTAAGGAGTACTGTTGTGCTTGCTTGTTGAGATACTTAGAAAAAACATGAAATTGATATCTATATAAACATTATATGAACAATTAATATCTCTTTACCTGTACTAGACATGGGAAAATATCAATACAGCTGAGCGTGCTATTGTGTAAGCTTTAAAATGAAATATTTTAATACTTTGCATGTAGCATGGTTTGGGAATTATTAATGCAAATATAAACAAGTAATATTTGATGCCTAGAGGCATCAGTAGGATATAACTGCAAAACCACCTGGGGGCATCACTCAGCTGTAATGAGTTAAGTGAATTCAATAATATTTAAAAGCTGCCCCTGATTTTGGGCCTTTTTCCCTGACTCCCATTACCTTTTTTCAGAATTCCTGAATAAAGGCTTTGAAAGGTATGTTTTTATTGCAAGATATTTATGTGTATAATAAATAGTGATGTACTTGCTGCTATCTCCTGCAGGTACTTTTTAAATGTTATGCACAATGGATGGACTTCTGGTTATGTGTTGTTGATGCTGTTACCCAATATTGGCCTGGGTCATAGGTGAAAAGGGTCTGTTGACCAGAACACTTAAGTAATTAACCTAGTTAACAAAGTAAATAAATACGCCCTACTTAATGAGATGCACCACTCTGAGATGAATACAGAGAAACTTCACTGAATATATCACAAATTTTCAAATATGCACATAACACACAACAAAAGCCAACATCACATTTGTGAGAGAAAAGCTGCCAACCTGTCATGTGTGGATTTTCTCCTCGTAATCCACTTAGCCTTAGATACAGTTCTGAGATGCTACCATTGTTTGGTAGACTACATATCACTATGGTTAATGAAAAACATTGAAAATTCACATTTCCTTCCCCTGTACAAAATATCATAATCTTTGGAAAACTAATATACTTGAGTAAAATATAATGAAATAACATTCATATGCCATAAGTGACTAAGTAAATGGTCCACTTTAAAGTTTTGTCTTGCACCAGGACTTGGATAGTGGCATTTAAGGATTTTTACACTTGTCCTATTACAATATATGAAAAAAGTATATTATTTCACAAGTGGCAAAATGGGCAAAAAAGAATTAGTAAGATCAGCATTGTAACTTAGTGTTAAGTTATCTGCCTCATACTTGCAGGGTTGGGGATTCAGACCTAAAATCTTGTTACTCCACACTTCCACACAGCAGGCCTCCCTAATACAATGTTCAGATGTCTCCACACTCATATGTACATCTGACAACCTGGCACACATGCAAAACATACCTGGGAAGCTTTAACAGCTACTGAAACATGGCTTTGTAACACAACTCATGCTCAGCCCAAAAAAACTACTTCTTTTTTATTCAAATCCCTCTCTCAAAAATCCTCTCTCTTAATAATGCAACCATTGAAGTTATATGGCATAGCAAATTATTAGGGATGATAGAGGATGATCATTTTAAATTTGACCTACGCATACAAAATTGCACAAAAAAAGACTCACGAAAAACTAGGGATGCTTTTACAGAGGAAAAAAAGCTTTTCACCAATGAATTAAAACTACACTTACCACTACATACAGTACCTCTTCCTCTTACCAGTAGCATGGCTAGGGTGGGGTTAGAGGGGCAACTGCCCCAGGTGCAAAGTGTTGGGGGCATGACTAGCCAATCCTAATCTTTCATTAATGCAATACCACCTTTAAAAAGTCAATATTGCATTTGTGGTCAAATCTGAGTACTGTAGTAGATTGTATGTGTTCTAAAATGTAGCAACTGCTGGCTACATTGTAGTAAGCAGTTTGCTACAATTTAAAAGTTAAAAAATATACATTTTTGTTTTAACTAAAACCTCAGCTCTGTATTAACTATAGCAACTGTTTGCTACAGTTTAAAAAGAAGATTTTTTTTTAAACTAAAGCATACACGCTACAGCGCTACATGCAGACAGGGTATAAATGGAGGGTTGTGGACAGGGCACAGAAATGGGACTTGAATGGCTGGGGCAGGAGGAAGGGGAGTGTCATGCATTTGGCCACCTGGTTGGTGTGCCACCAAAAGGAACGTCTGTTTTTTTTCTTTTTCTTTTTTCTCTTCAATGGAAAAGGTGGGGGGTATAATTCTAACTGAAATAAGACAGTCACATATCGGCTTATTACAATGAAATGCTTTTTTTGCTCTTTATCTGAAGAGAGCTGGGAGTAGGGCATTGGTCCACAATATCGGCCTAGGGCACTGGTTGAACCAGCTGCACTTCTGCCCCTCACAACTTTATGACACTCCCATTCTTACTCATCTCCTAGAATTACAAAAATCAAAACTTGAACAGTGCTATACTAATGTCTCTAATTTTCCAGCAAATATCCCTTTCAGAACCCACCACTGTATAGCACTAAAAAGCCTAAATTGGTTATAACTACCCTACCAACTAATATATACACAGCTTCTTACCATCTACAAAAAATAGTCCGGCATCCACCTGCTTATCCATCATTATGTTCCCAGTTGGTCATCACAATCCAATGACCAAAAACTTATCTCTGTCTACACTTGTATTAAATTTGCTGGGCATGGTCTGTGCTCATGCCAGTTTGCTAAGGCCTGGAATGCCTTATCTGTATCCATCAGGTCAATACCATCCATCCAGTACTTTATAACCATTCTGAAAGACTTCCTAGCCAAACTCTAGTTCTGTTCTTGCTTAACCCCTGGATAAACTCTATCCCTAAATGTGAACAAATAGCTATTCATACCTTACAACTCCTTACTCTACCTTCTTTACTCACTTCCTTACTTTGATCAGTTTCTCTCCTGACACTCTTCCTAAATATGGCACAACTCTGTTTTTTCCTCTCATTCCACATTAAAATTCCTGTTTGTATTACACTAACATACCTTTAATTTCTCTAAAATATGGCTACAATTTCTCTGGCTATTAAATCTTTGTCATATAAGTTGTATCTATTCTTGGCCAATTTTGTTCAAAGTATGTCTAATTCAGTATAGTAATTTAAACTGTATATGTTTTTGTATTATTTTTGAAAATTGTAAATTGATTGTTCTTAAAATGTTTTTGTAATACTTTGGAGCTTGGGCCTCCACCAAAAGTGGACACCTACGTAGTCGGACTTTCCCATGAAATCAAATGGCAGTAAATAAATAAATTCTGTGAGTGTGGAATTCTGCATGTTCTTATAATGTCCACAAATTGTTTTCCTCTGAACACTATTTTCCTCCCAAAAATGTGCTGGTTGATTGGCTACATGAAACTGTTTAGCTATATACGTTGTATTTAACCTTTAACCTTCCCCTAGTGACACAGAGCATGAGTGTAAGAGTCCAAGAAAGACCAACGCATGTACCTGATGAAAGAAAGAAAGAAAGAAAGAAAGAAAGAAAGAAAGAAAGAAAGAAAGAAAGAAAGAAAGAAAGAAAGAAAGAAATAGTTTGTGGAGTGATACACTAACATATTAGCTATGGGTATAATATGACAAAGATAACTTGCACCACTTAAAATCAGCATCTGAGGAGGGCTCTTTTTAGCCCATAAACAATATAACTGAATGGCTTACCCCAAGTTTATAATAAGCTCCCTGTTAGAAATAAAATGAATACAGCTACTTTAAAGGAAGCAAATTAATTTTCTGAAGTACAGAGAAAAGATTCCCCTGTATATGCTGGCACTGTTCACCTCATTGTTACTTTTTAATTCAGATGGTTTAACTATGGAAATAGAAAATGAAGTAAGTTGGAGCTGTCCTTAAGCTTGTGTGAGATGAATATGTTTCCGTCTTATGCCGCTCTGCGTTACTTTTGTATAAGGAGCCTTATGTTTGCTGAACTATAAATGTACAATGTTCCTTATTAGAAATAAGTGAATGGAGCTGGAAGTAATGAATTTCAACAAAGAAATTGAATCAAAGAAATAACAGCATTACTAAGATAGAACAGAAGTCAATTGTCAGCAATCTAAATAAAAATTGAATATTTCAGTAAAAAACAGGAATTGTGTGGGCAGTTACATTTCTAATCATGAAATGTCAATATCTCTGTAAATGAGAATACAAGCCACTATATAAAACAAGGAAGTGGGTGGGCAGTTGGAAATGTGACTTGTACTGTGACATTTGTGCTGAGATTAATAATAGCAAATAAAAGTATTGTCTTCTTGTACTATTAAACTAGACAACCAGAGGAAGAAAGACAGTTAGTGGTATATTTTCTACACAGTAAACGTGCTATTTTAAAAACATGCAGAGAATGGATAGCTAATTATCATGAATACTTCATGTTGACATTTGCAACTTTTGTTTTTGTCTGCTTTTTCTCTAACACTTGTTATCAGGTTTGAAGGGAAATATCATGATTAGCTGGTACCTACAATAAAAATGCCATTTTTAAATCACAAAGAGAACACTTACCCATGATAATGACTTATGTGTTTCTGTTTGCCTTTTTATTCATATGTGTGCCTATTTCCTCTGATTTTTATTATCTGTCATTACTGAATGAACAGGTACTGGTTACCACACCATGACCAACAGGCACAACCAATGAGTGCCACTTGTCAATCAGTCAAAGGTAATTCCAGTCAGTGATCATTTATAACATGGGTAGTGTCAAGCACAAACCCTGTGGGTGGCCTCCCATGCCAGAAAAGATACCTAGGTACAGCAGACTCAGGACTTTTTATAAATTACTGGGTGGCCTGAGACACAATATAAGCTCTCAGACCACATATTGAAGAGTCACATGAAGTATGCTGTATTCAACCTGGTTTCTTCTTCCAGACAGTATTTGTACGTAGTTGTTGTATAAGGCACATGACTTTTACAAGTGCACTTTGCTGCAACATTTCTGGATAGGTGGAAAGTGGTAATGTCCATCTTACAGGACCACATGGAATGATCCCTGAATACACATCAAGGGGTGTATAATTGAAATGCCTGGACCAGAAAATTTGGAACAGAAGACCAGGTGCTAATTTTGTTTCCCACCATGGCTAAAGTGGTAGGGTCCATTTGAAACAATCATATCAATAGTTCAGCAACAAATTCCCCAAATGCTGATTCTTAGAATTCAAACTGCTGAAACTACTTTCATGGAATATTGGAGCAAGCATTTTTTGCATGGGACAAGCCTTCCTGCAACCCCCAACTTATCTGTGTGTGTGTGTGTGTGTGTGTGTGTGTGTGTGTGTGTGTGTGTGTGTGTGTGTGTGTGTGTGTGTGTGTGTGTGTATATATATATATATATATATATATATATATATATATATATATATATATATATATATATATGTGTGTGTGTGTGTGTGTGTGTATATTCAAACTATGAGTACCTGTGTAAAGAGTGTCCAATTTTTTTGTTCTTTGCATTGCTTTTCACTGGCCTGTTGTCTGGGTTGTGCCTGAAAATTGTACTTGAATTAGAGCACATACCAAATTTATTTTTGTAATTTACTTTACATCAACATTTTCTTTGGATTGTATTCTCACTGACCTGCTGGACCAGCTTGTGCCTGAAAAGGATGGTTGGACCAGAGCACCCACCTGGTTAACAAATGTAAAATAAATAATACATTTCTGTACATGCTACCCATTTGATATAGTAGATAAATTAAATGATATAAACTACAGGGTTAAACATACAGATAACAAAGACCAGAACAAATACTCAGTTTGAATCACTATGTGATAAGGTGGGTTGAGAACTGGTTATGATTTAGAACTAGTAAAGTTCACTTACAGGATACTTCATCCAAGACTATTTTTTTTTCTGGAGTACCTCAGGGCACTATTTTAAGTACAATTTTATTTGGACTTTTTATTATATCATTTCCTGTACCTCAAGGGATTTGGATTAGTAAGTATGCTGATGAATCTAAGGTAGGGTCACTTGTTACTACAACTGAGGATCTCAGTAAAGTCCCGGGTTGCTTGAATGGATTGTACACTTGGTCATCTGTTAATAGTATGGAATTTAATATAAAAATACTTGAGTTTTTCATTTGGTAGTAATAATAAGTTCTGTTCTTATGCATTGAATAACATTACCTTAGGCGTAATGAGTAATGTTAAGGATTTAGGAATAAAAGTTCATTATGACTTTAAGTTTGATTAACATCTTATGAATATTATTAGAATAAGTCATCTAGGAATTAAGAATATACTTTGTATGTAGGGATAGTGAGATTTTGGTCCCACTATTTAAAACCATAATAAGACCTGTGATAGAATATGCTAGGATTGTTTGTATGCTTAATTCATTACAGACTGAATGACTGGAAAAGATACAGAGATTTTATACCAGACAGATAAAAGGTTTTAGGGGGTAGATGTATAAAGATAGACTTAGGGAGATTTCTTTATTTTCAGTAAGATATAGATTATTTAGGGGTGTTTTAATCTTTATGTATATATTTTTTAAATCTGAAAGCTTAGGAGCAAGTGTGAGTATAACAAAAAAAAAACTATCATCAGAAAGGAACTAGAAATAAAGATTTGCTGGCATCCTTAAATGGAAAAGTCGAGTGTTGAGCAATTCTTTTCATTTTAGAGCTACTTGTTGGTATAATTCTCTGCCTCGTAGAATTAGAAAAATGCATACAATTTGTTAATTTAAAAAGGTATTAGATGAGTATTTGGGTGATGGACTTTATGATAATAAATGGATTGGAGGCAGGCTCCTTGAAGGTCTGTTATACGGAGTCTGAAGTGTAGAACACTGAACATTGAAATATACCGTGTTAACTTCCTAAAACCAGGGAAAGAAGCACATATTGCTGTAATTAGTTTCAGAACAGAAATAACCAGATTTGATGAAGAAAGAAAACTAACCTCTGTGCCTACAGTTCAGGTAGATGATACACTATTTAAGCCACAGAAACAAACGATAAAGGTGCTCCAGCAGATACATTTAAAATACTCATGACAAAATGAGTTTTTTACAATGATATATTACATTGATAGTTCTTAAAACATCTAGATACAAACAAGTAATTTTTCTGTAGTGACACTTTACAAATACAAAACAGGGATTTCTTCTGTGATGGCATCATAAATATCATTTTAATTCCAAATATAAAACATTTAGTAAGCGGTACAAGCATAATATATGTGACAAGTAGACATTAGATATGACTTATATGACAGGTAGAGAGGATTACAATACAGATATTGGGAATAAATAAAACTGAGGTTAAGAAACCTCAATTAAGAAACAAAGAAGTGTTTTCAGAACTACTTGGCAAAACAGTCCTGGTAACATCATACTGATAAATTTCCAGGTGAAAACGTTAACTTAAAACCTTACAGAATAGCAGAGCCACAGAGGAAAAGCTGTACAAGAGGAAGTAATAAATGTTTAAGACAGAGGTAGCAGAGGTGACAAAAAAGTGAATGGAACAACCCTATAATGTTAGTCCCAAACAAGGGTAATGTTACACCAAGACACACAAGGGCACATGCCTGAGGGTTCCTTTCTTGGGTCACTCCTCTTGGGCATTTACTTATTGGAGGTCAAAGCAAATGTAAAGAGTTTATGGATGAACATGTTTTCAGACAATGTTAAACATGATGCTGCTATAAATTTCCCAGACAACATAAAAATCTTCCAAGTGAGCCATTCCCAAACAAATAGAAGGTGTCAAAACTATGGACTAATACTAAATGCCAAGACATGTATAATGGTATCCTTTGTCAAGTATGACTTTCCTTATAACTATCATATTAACAACACACTCCTGAAAGTTGATCCCATACTCAGCCATCTGGGAACCTTTGTCAATAACAAACTGTCCTTTGATCACCATGCGTCCATTATTGTAAGGAAGTTCTTTTCATCACACAGCTTATATCTAAAGGTATGTTGCCCAGATCCAGGGATGTAACCATTCCTTTGTACTCTGCTCTTATCAGACCAACTATTGAATATAATGCTCCATTCAGTATGTATCTGTTAAAACACTTGTCACAACTGGAGTGTCCACAACACTTTCTTACTAAAAAAAATCAAGGACCTAAGTCACAAAAACTATGTACACCATTTCAAAGCCTTGTCCCTTTTCTTGGTATCATACAGGCAACTAAGAGAAGAGCTCTGCCTTGCATGTAAATCTTCAACAAACCCTATCTTGTCAGACCTATTACATAATCGCAAGTCCTGTGGTATTGTGAACACCCACTCAAAGGATCTCAATTTATTTTGCAAAATAAATAAAACATGTTGGAGGAATAGCTATATATCACAGAGAATATCTCTACTTTGAAATTGTATTCCACTCCATATAAAGCAAAATATTTCTCTTACTGTACTGAAATGTAAGTTGGATGAATGGATGGAAAATCAGATATTCACTCCAGTTTATTTATTTAACATTTGTTTACTGTGAAAGTCTGACTGGGACAGACCCATTTTCAGTGGAGGCCTGAGGAGAAACTCTCAAGCTGCATGTCTTTGGAATGTGGGAGGAAGCCAGAACACCCGGAGGAAATCCACACAAATGCAGGGAGGGCATGCAGACTCAGCACAGAAGGCACCCCAGCCAAGAATTGAACCAGAGAACATCTTGCTGTAAGGCGATAACTCTAACTATTACACCACAACGCCACCCAATGTAGCACCAATATTAGGGTAACAAGTAAGGGTGTGCAACAAACAAAAAATGTTCCTGCACGTCAGGAACTGCACGGCTTCTAAGTGAATATCTCCAAGTACAAAAAACAAGCCAGCAGCAAGCAGATAGTGTCCAAAAGAGCAGTTTAATAAAAACTGCCCCAACAGCCTAATGGCATCAAAAACATACCGGTTTCGGCAATGGTTAGAAACCTAGCCTTCTTCAGTGTAAAACAAGAAGCCAAGACAAAAATGCTGTATTTAAACAGATGAAACCATGCTGATTGGTTACAAAATGATAAGCATGTGCTGATAATCAAATAGCATAAAGTAACACATAGTTTTTGTGGCCATGAATACATTCAAAAATAAATTCTAGAATAAATCATTAAAGGGCTTGAGTACATACTTATCTTAATTGGCTATCTTAATCTATATTTAGATAACATATATGCAGAATATAATTTACTAGATGTGAAACACCAATTATACATGAGTCAATGTTAAACAAAATATGCATGTGTGCAAAATGCATAATAAATCAGAATACATACTACAATATTGGCATAAGTTAATCCAATATGTATATAAAAATATATATGTGTATTCTGAATATGGGAATACCATATGTTCCACAAAACATGTGTAATATATTCAATTTATAAACAATCATTTAACCCAGGGCTAAATAATGCTCCTAGTTTCGTGATCCATTTCTTTTCTTTAAGATTAAGTTTATTATGCCAACCACTCTTAATGGTTCTATCACCAATGATTTTATCGATAATAGTGAAATGAAATTTGGCAGTACTGTGTATTAGAGTGTGTTTATATAATGCATTAGTAGTTTTATGGCATCTAATGTCACTGAGGTGCTCTGAGATACGTAGTTTAACTGGTCTTGATGTCTGTCCTACATAAAATGAATGGCAAGTGCAACATGCCAAATAAACAGCCCAATCTGTGTTACAATTTGCAAAAAATCTAATGTCAAAAACAGTATTGGTATTCCTGCTGGTAAACTCCTTAGTTTTCAACATATGCTTACAGTTGACACAGTGGCCACATGGAAAAGAGCCAATAAGCCTGTCACCTAAAATTGTAGTTTGATATACTTGTGGTAAGGTGGACTCATGGTGATGTTTGTAATGATTAAAGTGACCAGCCAAATTCTTTCCCTTACGAAAAGAAAAAAGGCACTTATCAGGAACAATGTTTTTAATTTTAACATCAGCCTCCAAAATGTTCCAGTTGTCCCTAATAATCTTAATAAAGTTGTTTGTATTTCTACCAAATGTTGTAGTGAGTCTAAGTATGTTTGTCTTGATGTGTTTCTTTTTATATGTTAATAAATTTGGTCTTTGTAGACCCCTAGCATAATTCTGAGCCATGGTCACATATCCTGAACAATAGCCACGCTCAATGAATCTGTGATGCAAATCCTGAGCATGATTGACATAAGTAGTGTTCTCAGAACAATTCCGCCTGATCCTAATAAATTGCGATTTAGGGATGTTCTTTGCTATATGTTTTGGATGAAAGCTGGATGCGTGGAGAATCGTATTGTATTGGGGGAATTTTCTATGGGTTTCAGTTGTCAAGGTGTTGTCATTATTCCTAGTTACCAAAACATCCAAAAATGTAATGGATTCCCGATCATAAGTAATAGTGAATTGTATTCCCCATATATTGTCATTCAGGTATTCCATAAATTCCTGAAGATATAAAATGTCCGATCTCCACACCATCCAGCAATCATCCAAATATCTGCGCCAGATATCTATTTCCGGCAAGAACAGATTATGAGTGTCATCATAAATCATAATCTGTTCAATATAGGCCATAAACAGATCAGCGTAAATTGGGGCAAAAGATGCCCCCATTGCTGTACCTCTGGTCTGAAGGTAACATTCCTGGTTGTAGAAAAAAACATTCTTAGTCAAAACATGCTCAGTTAGATTCAACAAGAGGGTATTGAAACCAGGTTGATATAATTTAGATTCATTGAGCCAAAATTCAATTGCATCAAGTCCACCCCAATGTGGAATATTAGTGTAAAGTGAACTTACGTCCAAGGTACATAATAACCATTCTTTATCCAATTGCATATCATTTACAATACTCAAAAATTGAGTGGTATCCTGTATTCGTGATCTTATATATGGTAGCAGTGGCTTAAAATGCATCGTTAGGAATTCAGAAAGAGGTTCTGTTATCGACCCCATGCCTGATACAATCGGCCTTCCAGGTGGATGTGAGAGGTCCTTATGTATTTTGGGTAGAAAGTAAATATATTGTCTAGTAGGATCAGTAATTGTTAACTGATAACGTGTTTTTTTGTCAATAATACCATTTTCAACAGCAGAATTCAAAAGTCATCAATGTCCTTTTTGAAAACCAAGGTGGGGTCCAGTGGCATTTTAGTATAATATTTGACATCATTAAGTTGTCTATGTGCTTCAATATCATAAGCACACCAATCTAACACTACCACTGCCCCTCCTTTGTCTGCGTTGATAATAACTAGTTCTTTATTGTTGACAAGTTCCTCTAGACAAGATTTTTCACCATCAGTGATGTTATTAGGCATAGGTCTCTCATAATTATGCTTAAAATGTAACTCACTAAGTACACTTCTCAAAAAGAGGTTAACAGCTGGATGCATAGGAGGAGTGAAATTAGAAGCATGATATTTGAAACCTTCCTGTTGTGAATGTGCAGTGTCCCCTTGTTCCTGAAAAAACAATTTTAAATTAATAAGCCTACAAAATGAAAATAGGTCATTAGTAAATGAATCTTCTGGAACAAAACCCGGAATAAAGGATAAACCTTTATTTAGTAGAGATATCTGTTCATCTGATAAAATAGTGCTAGAAATGTTACATACATTATTTATTTTTTGGTCAGTATCTCCAACAGATTTTGCAGACTGGTAACTTTTTCCGTGCTTCCTGCCCCTCCTCCTCCTACCCTGTATTCCCTAAAGGGGATACATAGTTTTTACGTTTGGGAGTGGGGAATCCATGGTAGACTGTGTGTCAGTATCTGTACCAGATGAGGTCTCCAAATCAGTGGACTCTGTATTATTACTATGCCCTTTTAGTATGGAACGTGGACGTTTCCTTTTGGATTTAGAGACTTGCTTCTTAGCAATCTGTCCTTCTTGGAATCGGACATGTCTGACAGTCTTAAACGGTTGTCCCTTATCATAGTCAGAAATATCACGAGAACTTTTAAGTTTTCTATCCTTTAAAATAGTATCAAAACTCAACAGTTCAGTACCCAATTTTGATAGTAAAGCCGGGAAGAAAGTTTCATTTTGGTAATGATTGCATTCCTCAATCGAATTCAAAACTAAAGTAGTTTCGCTCTCAATAATTCTAGTATAATGCTCAGATAAAGCTTTTACAAACTTCATCGAGCATTCTTGTTGTATAAGATTCCATTCCGAGAGTAAACTATCATCAGGACTTGCCACCAAGGGCTGTATTTTCACTCTG
The DNA here is from genome assembly GCF_019279795.1 of Protopterus annectens. Taxonomy (NCBI): domain Eukaryota; kingdom Metazoa; phylum Chordata; order Ceratodontiformes; family Protopteridae; genus Protopterus; species Protopterus annectens. The sequence continues at coordinate 1,585,774,816 of NC_056731.1, read as the reverse complement.
AGACCCCTAGGGCAAATGCCCTTAACCAAATATGCTTTTAATAGTTTGTGGTGCCAAACACTAGATCTCAAGGCCTTCATATTTTTGTTAAGTGAGGCAAATTGTTGTTCACATTTCTGTTCGGGTTTTAAAGAGATTATGTTTCCTGGGGCAGTGGTATCATTTCCAATGCCAAATGCTGCAATATCATCTTTATCTGATGATAAATCCAAAAGAAGCTTTTGGAGATCCATATTATCACCCAAATTATTCTTATATAGAACCACGGCCTGTATATCAAGATCAAATAATCAAACAATAGTTAGACAATAATGGCTCAACACCATAGAACTAAAAATTAGTTAGTTGTAGCCACGTCTAATACAGGTCAATAATGGTATTTATATAATAATATATGTGAATAGTCAAAGGTCTAATGCTTGGCCCACAAATAACATTTGTTTATTAATATTAAAAAATATATAAAGATAGTCCCAGAAGTGAAGATATATAACTTAAAATACAATGATCAACCTAGAATCAATGGAGTGAAAATAATAATAGAGTATTATTATGTATCTAAATATTCTGGAGTTGTTCAAATATTGTCAACCATATCATGGACAGATACTGACTTAGTCCTACAATCCCATATAGATTGTTGACTTATACTAAGTAAACTTAGTCATATAGGCACCAAAAAAATTATTGCTGTGTAAAGTTATATAAACTGAGTTGCTTATTACGAAACTAGAAAGCAACATGGATCTATCATATCTGTAATATAATGTCAGAAAGATAGTTATAAATCAACTAGGTTATTTCAAGAATTTGTTCACATTGGCCTTTAGTAAATGTATAAAACTAGCACAAATTAGAATGTAAGTATTTGCAAAATTGAAAAAACAGGAGCTTAATATAGCAAAACATGAACATAAACCCTACATTAAAAGGTAATGTTATTGTTCCAATCATGTAAAGTCAATCATAAACTGTTACTGACTGAGTATAGCAATTGCAATTTGCTTATACTGAAGTTAGATTGGTCATAATATACAAAAAATCAAAAACCTAACCTGAACAATAACCCTATATTAACATGAAGTTATACCTATGAAAAATAATCAAAAGTAATTCACAGCCCCTGCATACAATGATGTTTATCAGCCAATGTAACAATCATATATTAATACATGCTAGAAGTCAGTCCAAGGACGGAAAAAATAAATTCCGCCTACCAAAAAATGTATATAAATTATTGACATAAAATTCCATATGTCAATATGTCCCATCAATATCAACAGGAACAAAAGATGAATCATATATCTCCAACAGTTGTATCACAATTCCCAGAATTTGCAAAAGGATTATTTAAACCCTGTTCCAATGTCATCCACAAATAGCAAGCCAAAAAATAAAAAATGGCTGCTATAAAGGTTTAGATATATCAGTTATTATGAAGTGTTGCTGAAGTTCTCCAACCGTCGACAATCCAAACACTACAACACATGCAGTCCACATCAATACAAAATGGCCATGTTGAAAAATAAGGCCCTACCTATATGTCCAGCCGTTGGTAGTTGGAAAAGTATTCATTACGATCACTAGTTTCCAGATGAAATCACAAATTCACCCAATTTGTGTATTAATCCACTTGCCCAAAGGGCTGCAACAACAATATCAAAAATAATATCCCACGTACTTCAAACATAGAATATATAACAACCCTAAGGAGATAGTATGGTTACAAATATATAAACTGAACATATAGTCACAGATAATATGGCCCAGTTCACGATGGTTTCCCCAAAAAGAGCAGAAGAAACGTGTTGCAAGTAAAATGCTCCACTGCACGTGCAGCTCTCAGCGGCTAGCACCAAACACTCAGTTTTCCAAATCGTCGTCAAACCATATAATGCACTACTCACTTGTAATGTCCACAACATGAATACTAATCGCCATAGATTAGAAAGAAATAATTGTTCGATTCCCCTGGTTCCAAAATGATATAAACCGTGTAGTCAAAACAACCCTCAACGGAATCGCAATTCACCCGGTCCGTATACTCATGATGCAAACACTCGAAGATATACACAGGCCACGCCAAAGATGATATCCATCACGTTAAATGTGGTGCAAATAAAGATAGTCCAATCTTCATACGACAGTGAGTTATAAAAAGCAGTATGTACAAAAACACATTCAGAAATAGAATGTGAAGCAACCCAAATGATACGAACTCAAGTCCAAAAAAACTTAGACCAACCGCATGGTCACAGATACAATGACACAGTCCACCATGGTTTTCCCCCAGCAGGAGCAGAAAGGAAGTGCAACAAACAAAAAATTCCCCTGCACGTCAGGAACTGCACGGCTTCTAAGTGAATATCTCCAAGTACAAAAAACAAGCCAGCAGCAAGCAGATAGTGTCCAAAAGAGCAGTTTAATAAAAACTGCCCCAACAGCCTAATGGCATCAAAAACATACCGGTTTCGGCAATGGTTAGAAACCTAGCCTTCTTCAGTGTAAAACAAGAAGCCAAGACAAAAATGCTGTATTTAAACAGATGAAACCATGCTGATTGGTTACAAAATGATAAGCATGTGCTGATAATCAAATAGCATAAAGTAACACATAGTTTTTGTGGCCATGAATACATTCAAAAATAAATTCTGAAATAAATCATTAAAGGGCTTGAGTACATACTTATCTTAATTGGCTATCTTAATCTATATTTAGATAACATATATACAGAATATAATTTACTAGATGTGAAACACCAATTATACATGAGTCAATGTTAAACAAAATATGCATGTGTGCAAAATGCATAATAAATCAGAATACATACTACAATATTGGCATAAGTTAATCCAATATGTATATAAAAATATATATGTGTATTCTGAATATGGGTCTACAAAGACCAAATTTATTAACATATAAAAAGAAACACATCAAGACAAACATACTTAGACTCACTACAACATTTGGTAGAAATACAAACAACTTTATTAAGATTATTAGGGACAACTGGAACATTTTGGAGGCTGATGTTAAAATTAAAAACATTGTTCCTGATAAGTGCCTTTTTTCTTTTCATAAGGGAAAGAATTTGGCTGGTCACTTTAATCATTACAAACATCACCATGAGTCCACCTTACCACAAGTATATCAAACTACAATTTTAGGTGACAGGCTTATTGGCTCTTTTCCATGTGGCCACTGTGTCAACTGTAAGCATATGTTGAAAACTAAGGAGTTTACCAGCAGGAATACCAATACTGTTTTTGACATTAGATTTTTTGCAAATTGTAACACAGATTGGGCTGTTTATTTGGCATGTTGCACTTGCCATTCATTTTATGTAGGACAGACATCAAGACCAGTTAAACTACGTATCTCAGAGCACCTCAGTGACATTAGATGCCATAAAACTACTAATGCATTATATAAACACACTCTAATACACAGTACTGCCAAATTTCATTTCACTATTATCGATAAAATCATTGGTGATAGAACCATTAAGAGTGGTTGGCATAATAAACTTAATCTTAAAGAAAAGAAATGGATCACGAAACTAGGAGCATTATTTAGCCCTGGGTTAAATGATTGTTTATAAATTGAATATATATCACATGTTTTGTGGAACATCAGAATACACACATATATTTTTATATACATATTGGATTAACTTATGCCAATATTGTAGTATGTATTCTGATTTATTATGCATTTTGCACACATGCATATTTTGTTCAACATTGACTCATGTATAATTGGTGTTTCACATCTAGTAAATTATATTCTGTATATATGTTATCTAAATATAGATTAAGATAGCCAATTAAGATAAGTATGTACTCAAGCCTTTTTATGATTTATTTTAGAATTTATTTTTGAATGTATTCATGGCCACAAAAACTATGTGTTACTTTATGCTATTTGATTATTAGCACATGCTTATCATTTTGTAACCAATCAGCATGGTTTCATCTGTTTAAATACAGCATTTCTGTCTTGGCTTCTTGTTTTACACTGAAGAAGGCTAGGTTTCTATGTTTTTGATGCCATTAGGCTGTTGGGGCAGTTTTTATTAAACTGCTCTTTTGGACACTATCTGCTTGCTGCTGGCTTGTTTTTTGTACTTTAACAAGTAAGGGTCCCACCATATCCTTATTCTACTACCTTTGGGTTATTCGTACAGGAAGTATAAGGTCTAAAAACTTCTCCTTCTGCTTCTTTCGGCTGCTCCTGTTAGGGGTCGCCACAGCAGATCAACTGTTTCCATTTCTTCCTGTCCTCTGCATCTTGCTCTGTCACACCAACCACCTGCATGTCCTTTGTCACCACATCCATAAACCTTATCTTAGGCCTTCCTCTTTTCCTGTTACCTGGCAGCTTCATCCTTAGCATCTTTTTCCCAATATACTCTGAATCCCTCCTCAGCACATGTCCAAACCAACGTAATCTTGCCTCTCTGGCTTTGTCTCCAAACCTTCCAAACTGGGCTGACCCTCTAATATACTTATTCCTAATCCTGTCCATCCTCGTCACACCCAGTGCAAATCTTAACATCTTCAACTCTGCCACGTCAAGCTCTGACTCCTGCCTTTTTGTCAGTGCCACTGTCTCCAACCCATATAACATAGCTGGTCCCACTACCCTCTTGTAGACCTTCCCTTTCACTCTTACTGGTACTCGTCTGTCACAAATCACTCCTGACACTCTTCTCCACCCACTCCATCCTGCCTGTACTCTCTTCATCACCTCTCTTCCACACTCACCATTACTCAGAACTGTTAATCCCAAGTACTTAAACTCATCCACCTTCGCCACCTCTACTCCCTGCATCCTCACCATTCCTCTATCCTCCCTCTCATTCACACACATATATTCTGTCTTAGACCTGCTGGCCTTCATTCCTCTTCTCTGTAGAGCATATCTCCACCTCTCCAGGGTCTCCTCCACCTGTTCCTTACTCTCACTACAGATCACAATGTCATCTGCAAACATCATAGTCCACAGGGACTCCTGTCTGATCTCGTCTGTCAACCTGTCCATCACCATTGCAAATAAGAAAGGGCTCAGAGCTGATCCTTGATGTAATCCCACCTCCACCTTAAACACATCTGTCACTCGCACCGCAGACCTCACCGCTGTCACACTACCCTCGTACATATCCTGTAACACTCTTACATACTTCTCTGACAATCCTGACTTCCTCATACAATACTACAACTCCTCTCTAGGCACCCTGTCATATGCTTTCTCTAAATCCACAAAGACACAATAGGAAATTAAGGCTAGGCTTGATAAGATACTTGCAAATCAATACCCTAGTAAGTACCTATAAACCAATGAAATTATATGTCAGTAACTGGAAGAGTAAAAATTAAAAAAATATATATATTGTTTTTTTTTCTTTTTTACTCTTTAGTAGCACCAGTGGTAGTTAGAAATTAATGTAATTGCCATTGCCATTTGTGAGTTTTATGGCCTTTTTTTAATAAATCATCAAGACGAGAGTTGAAGGCAGCTTTCCATTGCCTAGGGAATTGTAGTTCAGCTTTGCCTCAAAGCCTTAATAATGGCAGCAACTAGTGGTAGAGTAGATTACACTTCCCCTCAATAGATTGTGCTTATCTCAGACAGACAGCTTATAAAAAACATCAGCTATACACATATTATTAGAAGGAACAGTGGTGTAGTGGTTAATGTTGTCACCTCACAGCAAGATGTTCTCCAGTTTAATTCTTGGCCGGGGTTCCTTCTGCGTGGAGTCTGTATGTCCTCCCAGTTTTTGTGTGGGTTTCCACCCCCATTACCAAGACATGTATCTAGAACATTTCTCCCTGGGACTCTGCTGAAAACTGGCTTGTTCCAAGTCAGACTTTCCTGGTAAACAAATGTTAAATAAATACATACATGACATTGCAATGGTTGTTCTCGTAGCTCAGTGAATTGACATTTGATGGTGTGAAAATCAAGGCTATCTGTCTTGTTGCTAACTGCTAGATAACTGTAGAGAGCAGCTCTGATTTTGTTTAGGTACAACAATTGAAATATTAAGCTATTTCTTTGTTGCCCCAACATTTTTACTGTCAGTGCAATTTGAATTTGTACATCAACTTGTCAGTGCAAGATTCAGGGACAAAGCCAAAAATAAAGAGGATACAAAAGTTCAAAATTAGGGACAAATTTTAAATATTGTCTGTAAACACTTTGAAAGTTGCTACAATAACAGATGTTGCTTTTGTATACTTTGAACATTGCTACAATAGCAGTTTTTGCATTTGCATGCATTTTCTGAAGGATATGACATCTGAAACTCAAATGCCTGCTATTATTTTATTTTGTAACTGCTGATCTAAATGGTTTCCCTGAAAACAGCAATTTTTATGAGGATTTATTAGTGTTTCATACTAACTCTTTATGCAAACCATAATCCTTGACAATAACAATTTACTAATTATGCTCTATGTTGTGCGTATTGTCAGGATTTCTAAAATATGTTAATACAGTAGACAGTCGATTATCCGAACGTCAATTACCAGAACCAGCCTCCCAACGTTTTTGAGTAGGAAAAATCATAAAGTCTGAATATGTAAACATTATACGTATTGGCTTGAGCATGCTTTTTGAACTTGTAACCAGCTTGTGTATGAAAAATATTAGTTATTGTCCACTGGAATCACTGAATGGTTGAAAAGTGTATTCCTGCTTGCAGACAAAAACAAGATTTTAGATGTTTTTTATCTGGTTGAATTACATGTTTGATTATTCGAACAATTTGATTATCCGAACTACCCTAGGTCCCAATTAGTTCAAATAATCGACTCTCTACATTTAGTACTTTTTTTCTCTCCATAGAGAAGAGGTCTTTCATTTTGACATTGGATTGAGGGGGAATTGTTATCATGTGTTCCGTAGTTTATTTATGTGTTTAGTGTGAGTTTCATGTGTCCTGTATGCTAGTTACTGTGTCCATACTGTAATCCACCAAGGAAAAAGTACTTGCAGGTGCCACTGTACTGATCTCACAGCTTGATGGAACAATCAGATTTTGTAATAACTTTAGGAAGTCAAACAACATGTCTAAATTTGACAGCTACTCAATGCCTGGGATTGCTGCACTAACAGAAAAGTTGGAGAAGGCAAGATTCTTGACTACATTACACCTAACAAAGGGACACTGGTAAATTTCTCTATATACAGTTACAATTCCTCTTAAATGTTTTAATCCTTATACACAGTCCTAATGTGTATATCTGTGTTTGCTATTTGCAATCATTTTTTTTTACCATTCTGGCATTGTAGTTGCTGAATGTGTCTCAACAGATATATACCAAAGGGGACATTCTACTCAATGTCTATCCTAATGTGGGCTAGGTAAAGGGGACAGTGGCATTTCTGGATCTATTTGCAGTCCCTTTGTTTATAAGCTGTGCAATATAGAGTGACTTTCTTATGGCAGTGGACACTCATTAGTCAAAATTTAGGTTACTGTCTTTGTAAGTTCCCAAATCACAAAACAACTAGGTCAGCTCTTGGAGGCATATTGTCAATGTGGAATTTCCTGAGGGTGCAAAACTTTTCAAAGGATACAGTAATGCATGTTTTGGCATTTATTTCAGTCCATGATTCTGGCATAACCTATTTGTTTGGGACAAACCTTCCTGCAGGATGGCAAAGTTTTTTGGGGATTCAATAACTACTTTTAGCTTGCAGTCATCTGTTGATGTAAACAAGAGTAACAAATGCATACAGACAGAAATGTGCAATTGAAAGGCAAATAACACAGATGTTGAGGTTGGAGTATAGGTTACAGTATAATAACAGAATCCAAAAACGTGGGCAGCATAAAACTACAAATTAAATCACAAAACAAAACAAATGATGAAAAAGCAGACTGAAGAAAGTGATATGCCAATACTGCAATTTTGACAAATGTAAAGTATACACAGCAGAGGCAGAATATAATAAAGAAATGTGATGTAACAACCTGCATCAGGCTTGACAACACTGGGGTGTCAGCAGTGACCTGTACCAGAAGTACCCACAAGAGAGGTAGGATATAATAAGGAAATGTGGTGTAACAACCTGCACCAAACCTGTTAACATCAGGGTGTCAGCAGTGGACCTGTACCAGAAGTACGCACAGGAGTGGTAGGATACAATAAATAAATGTGGTGTAACAACCTGCACCAGACATGACAAGATCATGATGTCAGCTGTGACCTGAAGCAGAAGTATGCACAGGAGAGGTAGGATATAATAAAGAAATGTGATGTAACGACCTGCGTCAGGCTTGACAACACTGGAGTGTCAGGAGTGGACTTGTACAAGGAGTACGCACAGGAGAGGTAGGATATAATAAATAAATGTGATGCAACAACCTGCATCAGCCCTGACAACATCATGGTGCCAGCAGTGACCTGTACCAGAAGTATGCACAGGAGAGGTAGGCTATAATAAAGAAATGTGGTGTAAATACCTGCACTAGGCTTGTCAATATCAAGGTGCCAGCAGTGGACCTGTACCAGGAGTACGCACAGGAGAGGTAGGATACAATAAATAAATGTGATATAACAACCTGCACCAGACCTGACAACATCATGGTGCCAGCAGTGGACCTGTACAAGGAGTATGCACAGCAGAGGCAGGATATAATAAATAAATGTGATGTAACAACCTGCATCAGACTTGACAACACTGGGGTGTCAGCAGTGACCTGTACCAGAAGTACACACAGGAGTGGTAGGATATAATAAATAAATATGGTGTAACAACCTGCACCAGACATGACAACATCATGATGTCAGCTGTGACCTGTACCAGAAGTATGCACAGAAGAGGTAGGATATAGTAAAGAAATGTGATGTAACAACCTGCATCAGGCTTGACAACACTTGGGTGTCAGGAGTGGACTTGTACAAGGAGTACGCACAGGAGAGGTAGGATATAATAAATAAATGTGATGTAACAACCTGCATCAGACCTGACAACAACAGGGTGTCAGTTGTGACCTGTACCAGAAGTACACACAGGAGAAGTAGGATATAATAAATAAATGTGGGGTAACAACCTGCTCCAGACCTGACAACATCAGGGTAACAACAGTGGATCTGTACCATACCATGAACATACCTCTCAACCATACCGAATTACTCATTTTTTACTGAGTTTTGGGGTCCAAATGAAGGGGTGCCACGATTCCCGAGTGGCACCCCTTCATTTCCGATTTTTTTCTTTTGGTTTTCTAATTTTTTTCAAATATCTCACTGTCTGAGCTGACGTCATCACGTGCGAGATGATGTCAGCTTCGTCAGGGCTGTCAGCCAGTCAGAATTGAGCTCCTTCAGCTCACGTCATCATTTCCGGCTGCAAATGCGAGCGGGAAACTGAGAATGCATTTGGATTACTTTCATTTAGGGGCCGGGCTGGAATCCAGTATTATCATTCGGGAAGCAGCGAGTGGGACTCGTTTGGATTAAGCAGCAGCTGCAGCTCATTTTGCATGTATTAGCAGTGAGCGGGAAACAAGAACACATTTGGATGGATTACTTAATTTACTTTATCATTGAAGCAGCAGCTCGTTCCATTTGGATTTATTTGGTGGTTGTCGACTCATCGTATTTATGGGGAAAAAGAAGCTCGGGAGCATCATGCATCAAGTAGTAAGTGCACATCAAGGTGTGTGTGTGTGTGTGTCTGAGAATATGCCACCAGGTCTGAATAGCATAAAAGTTTTGCCATTTGCATTGGTGTTTTTACTCTGCCATTTTTATTCTGCTAATAAATATGTCAGATGTTGAGTTCCTAGTGGTTACTGACCTTTGCTGTACGTTTTTCTGCCTTTGAAAGAGAAAGTCTTGTTATTATTGTCTCATTCTAAAGACTAAAAGAATGAAAGCACTTAATTTAATTTTCCTCTGGTGCACTTTTTGACACAAAGTGGTTTTAATTAAGACTGTATCCTGTACAGGGTGCCAATATTTTGAGTTTGTTCTTAATTACATCTTTTACTTGATAGTTAGATTTCAAATTGTCATTGGTTATTGCATCTAGCCGCTTAGTGGGTGTATTTGTTACCAATTCAATGTTATGTTTATGTAAGTTAGAGTGAAGAGATATTTCTTGGTAATAAGTTATTTTGGTGTGAATAGGATGATGTTGCAGACTGTAGAGGTATATTTATGCAAGCAGTGTGTATGCCTCATATTTTTGTTGTGGTTTTCTAGATTTTGTGGCAAATCTCTGAAGGATTGAATAAAATTCACTAAATAATGGCAGGCAATTGAATTTCAGACTTCAGATACTGCTTATAAACTTAGAAAATTGCTAGAGTAAAAGTTTTTGTGTTGCCATTTATTTTCTGTTGAGGTGTGTGTGCATGTGTGTGTGTGTGTGTGTGTGTGGGTGTGTGTGTGTGTGTGTGTGTGTGTGTGTGTGTGTGTGTGTGTGTGTGTGTGTGTGTGTGTGTGTGTGTGTGTGTGTGTATGTATATATATATATATATGTTCATGTGTGTAAGTAGACTTATGATGGAATTAAATATTCTGAATTGGGCAGTTTTGTCATTATTGGTTCATGCATTTTGTTTCATTCAATGAATGTGAGTTTTAAGGGCAGAGAAGTTTTAATGTTTGTTTGTCTTTCGGCTTTTCCCGGTTAGGGGTCGCCACAACGGAACTCCAGTCCGCTAATGATTGTCAGTAGATTTTTACAGTGCCGAGTTGCCAGCTCGATGCCCAACCTTCAACGAAGGCACGCCTATTCACGCATGTCTTTCGGAATGCCACTCGACCGTGGGGAGGACATGCAGACTCCACACAGAAGGCACTCCCTGCACTAGCAGATGTCTGTTTGTGCATCGTGCTATAAAATGTAAAAATAAAATCCAAATCATTGTAGAAGTAAAGCAGTATACACATTTGTGTTTGTGGTAAATGGGGCAAAATAGCCTAAGCCAGGTATTGGGACATTGGAATGACTGCAGGGGGACTCCGGTGCCATATTTTGGTTGTCTGTTCTTCAGTTTGCATTTGAAAGTTGGTATCCCACAATTCCATTGAAGTGGGTGGGGGTTACATAATTATGTATGTAAATTTCATGTTAATCAGCGTACAGATTTGTTCCTTTTTTTCATGTGCCTTGTCCAAATTTTTGATATTTCCAGGTTGAGAGGTATGACCATGAATGTCATTAAAAAAGGAATGTATGTTAACCCTAAGGTAGGTCAGTCCAGCAATTCAGTCCACTTATATCCTTGGTGTACCAGCACTGTCAGCTACTGTGGATGTCAGAGTGCAAGGGATCATAAAACACATATATCTGGGAAATGTAGTACATGGGTAGAATGATTACAAAAAAATATGACAGTCCACAAGGGGCTTGATCCCAGAACTCCTAAACTTAAACATTTTACATCACTGTATTAGTAAAGGGAGCCACTGCAACAGTCAGGGAGTAAGGGTCATAAGTCTGCTATATGGGAAATGCAGGAAATGTAGTAGTCTACAAACAGAAAAAGTTACATAATTTTCAGACTATGTGAAACACACAGATATAATGTCATAGTAAAACATATTGCATAAGTACACTGCTCATTCAAAGGATTTAGAATAATGTCAGTAGCTTTGCTTTATATCAGATTGGCTCTTTTCTGCAACTGCTTAGTAGGTACCACAGATGTTTGATCATTTTTGCCATTAGGAGCCAATTTTTCCCAACTGTCTAGGTCAACAATGGCAAAATAATCAAGAACAACATTTATGTTAGAAAGTGCAAACTTCCCCTTCATAATGTACTTACTCATTTTAGGATTGTGTACATTCATAGGTTCATAGGTAAGTACTAGGCTATCTGCCCATGGGCATTTATAAGCCTAGCCACAGAGTGATGGCTTTCGCCTCCCCATTAGATTAGTAACCTGGGCCTCTGTCAACAGGGCTCCTGAAGTGATCCCAGGGTAGAACTTACGATTACCCATCCACTCATCAAGATTTCTCTTGAAAAGGGTCAGAGAGGAGCTCTGTCGAATATGGTTTGGGATTCTATTCCAGAGTGAGAGGAGTCGCTGGGACAGGAATCTATCCCTCCAGCATGTCCTGTTTATTGTTGTACATAGGTTCAAGTCACTAGAACAAGTGACTCTGAGGGATCTCATTTTTGTGAGGTGAAGCATGTCCGTTAGTTCAGGGTTTGACATGGCCCTATAGGTCAGGCATAGGTCACCTCTGAGCAGACGGTAAGCAACTGAGAAGAGCTGGAGCTTTTTTAGTCATGCTTCATAGGGTAATTGTTTAAGGCCCTTAATCCTCTTAGTGAGGTACTTCTGTGGTCTTTCTAGTTGTTGCAGGTGTCTAGTGAGGTACATCTCAAATGGGGCATTGTACTCTATTATGAGCCTAATGAGTGAGGAGTAAAGGGGCACAATCACCTCCTTGGATCTGGATGAGAAACCCTTTGTGATCAGGTGTGCCACATAGAAGGATTTCCTGACCGTTTTGGCTATGTGGTTATCAAAGGAAAGCATGCTATCTACTTGGGTACCCAGGTCCCTAATTACTTCTTCTGTACTTAGTGGATTCCCATCTATGTGGTAGTTTGTAGGTACTTTGTTTTTCCCAAATGGGATTACTATGCATTTTTTGGCATTTAGCTTGAGGCCGTGACTTTGACACCAGGTGTTTGTCTCTGTGAGACCCTTTTGCAGGATGTTTGTGTCAGCTGGAGAGTCAATTACTGCACCCAATTTACAGTCATCTGCGAACTTGGTTAGCCACAGTCCCTCCGCCTTTGCCTGTACTTCGGAGAAATATATACCGAACAGGAGGGGGCCCAGGACTGAGCCCTGTGGGACTCTGCTTGTGACTGGTTGAGTCAGACATGGCGCTTGGCACTCTTACCGTGTGGGTTCTGTCTGAGAGCCAATTGGCCCATCTCCTGACATAGGGGTTAATATTTAAGCTGGTGAGTTTGTCTATGATTCCTGAGTGTGGGATGGTGTTGAGAGTCCAGATATGCTGTGTGGACCACCTTCCCTTCATCTATGGCCTTGGTGACTGTTTTGAAGAAGTCAACCAAGTTCAGGAGGCAAGATCTGCCTTTAACAAAGCCAAACTGGGTGGGGTCCAGTATCTGGAGGTTCGCAATGTCCCTGTTAATGAGCTCCATGATAATGCGTTCCATGGCTTTGTAGTCAAGCTTATAGGGCAATAGTTCCCAGGGTCAGTTGTGGCACCACCTTTGTGGAGTGGTACGACTGTTGCTGTACGCCATTCTTTGGGTACATAGCCTGTAGAAAGGCTGAGTTTGAATAGTGATTTGAGATGGGGGGTTAGTTCATTTTGAAGCTTGTGTAAGACACAACCTGGGATAGCATCTGGTCCCATTGATGCTGTGTATTTGGCCTTTGCAAGGGCTGTCTTTACTTGTGTGTCTGAGATATCTGGAGTGCCACATTCTTCTGGGATGGGTGCTAGCCCCTTAGGTGGTAGGGGGGGGGGGTGAAGTTTGCACTGAACTTGTCAGCCAGGATGTTGGCAATGTCGGTTGGTTCAGTGTATTTATGGCCATTATGCACTAGCTCGGAGCATATCTGAAAGTTTGCCCCTAGACTCTTGACATAGTTAAAGAAGGCCTTGTGGTTATCCCTAGAGTCATTGGCTATTTTTCTTTCGAAGTTGGCCTTGAATGATTTAATGAGGGAGCGCAGTTTTTTACTGATGTTAATCAGAGATGCCTTCTTATTTTGGGATTTTGTTCTATCTTGCAGGAGTTTCCTCCTTCTGTTGTAAAGTTTATTTATGGCCGGGGTCCACCAGACTGGCTTTCTCTTTTTTGAGGAGTTGGTCTTGGTTTTACTTGGGATGACTAGGTCCATGCATTCTTGAAGGTGTTCATAGAATGCGCTTGTAAAGGATTCTGCCGATGGGTCATCATTTTCTATTTGATTTGGAGCTTTGAAACTTCCCACCTTGGTCTTGAGGAGTGTGAAGTTGGCTTTAGAGAAGTTTTTTACCTTGATTTCCTTGACTGGGGGGGTCGGGATGTGGATGTCCAGTGTGATTAGTTTGTGATCTGATCTTACCAATGACAAGTTTACCTCAGGTGTGGAACATAGGTTCCCCATGTTGGTGATGACCAGATCCAGTATGTTGTCACCTGTTGTGGGAGTGGTGACCAGCTGTTCAAGGGCGTTTGAGTTTATAAACTCAAGGAAGCATTGGGTTAGGGCATTTAACCTTGAGTAGTTTTCCCAGTCAATGTTTGGATAGTTGAAGTCACCCAGTAGCATGATGTTGGGTAGAATCTTCATACTTTCTAATGTTCTCAGGAATGCTGCGTGAGGGTCCTGAGACAAGGTGGGAGATCTGTAGCAAGCTATAAATTGAACAGTCAATTTACCCACTGTCAATTGCACTTGGATGGTCTCAGATTCCACGTGCTGTGCTACTAACCTGGAGGTGCGGATGTTCTTGATGAATATGGACACACCCCCTCCTTTTGTGTTCCGGTCCTGGTTTTGGGACCTAAAGGTATGGTAGGAGTTATAGCCTGGTAGTGCTGGGGTGCTCTCTGGAGCCTTAAACCAGGTTTATGTCACTGCACATACGTCAATTTCTTCCATACTAAGGAGAGCCTTGAGTGCGTGTATTTTGAGGTTTAGACTTCTGGCATTGAGCAGTATTACCCTCAGTTTTTGTTTATTATTGTTGTTTATGGAGGCGGGTTTGTCTTTTGAGCCTTGCCTAAAAAAGGCAGTATTGGGGCGGCAAGAGTCTTAGCCAGTATTCAAAAGCCCAGGGTCGACAGGTGCAAGCCATCTCTGGCGAAGCAACGTGGCTTGTCAAGCATGTCGTCCCAGGCTGACAAGTACTGGATCCCCTTTGAATGACACCAGTAGTTTAACCAATTGTTGAAACTGATAATTTTTTCTTCATATGCTGCCATCATTTTGGGTGAGGGCAGGATGCTACTCAGAGTCTGAGTCATACCAGCCTGGGCTACATGGTCAGAGAGCTCCTCCATATCTCTTTTCATGTAGTCCAGGGAGGTACGTCTCAGGTCATTTACTCCAACATGTACAATAGCAGAGTCATATTTGTACTTGTTGTGGAGTGACCTGAGTGCATGTGTTATGTGGCAGATTTTGGCACCCGACAGGCAGCATAAGGTAACCTTCTCCTTGTTCAGTCTAGTGAGTGGGACGTCTGTGTGCCTGATGATAGAATCACTGATTACTAGTGTGTTATTTAGCCTTAGGGGCTGTTTTGCTGTATGTGTTACCTGGTTTCTGTTGTGGGGCGGGGGTTGCTTGGGTGTATGCTTAGGAGGTCTCTGTTGTTTAGGCAGGTTCTTATTTAGAGCCTCCGAATATGTTTTTGCGTGTTTCTGAGAGTTGTTTTCTGGTGCAGCTATGGCTGGTCTATGTGAGTCTGGTAATGTGGTGCTAGTGTTGCCCTTCTCCTTGTGACTGGTTGATCCAGTCGTGGGTTGAGAGAGCCTAGCCTCCAGTTTGGCTGCGTAGCTGCATCTCTCACATATGTTTGTGTTGGTTGGGAGGAGGAGGGGGTTGTCTGTGTACATGAGGCAATTGTAAGGCCTGGGGGGATATGAGCTTATGTACGAACCTGCCACAAAAGTTCATTCTCTTCTAGTTTCAGCTCCCCAGGACCCCCCCCCCCAAACATTGTGTTTTTCCTGATGGAGAATAGTAAATAAAAACTTGTGAGTGGGATTTCCTAAAGTATGCCTAGCTAAAGCACTTGTGGTTGTTTTTTTACTTATATTATATAAATGCTCATAGATTCTCTGTTTTAATGTTCTTTCCATTTTTCCTATGTAAAAAGATTGGCACTGCTGGCATAATGCAATGTAAACAATCCATTTAGATTCACAATTATACTTCCCTCTCATTAAGTATTCTGTGTCTCTAATAGTAAATTTATTCCGACTTTAATGTGTTGGCATTGGTGGCATCTACCACATTTAAACATACCAGAACATCTATTAGTTGTTTCGCTTTGAAATTCTAGAATGTTCTTTAAATTCTGTCCTCGTCGGCATGCTATATGCAGAGGGCCATCCAATTTTTTTACAAATATGGGTGTCTCCTGAAATTAGGGCCCAATTCTTGTATAAAATGTTAGAAATCATTTTTGCATTCAGTGAATATGTTGTCAAAAACACGGGCCCTAAATTGGGTACTATGTTGTGTACAGTAAAGTCATTGTCAGTAAGATTTTGGGGTACAATGTATCCTCTTCGTAAGATAGGCTTAAAATGCTCCCTGGGTCTTTTAGCGGACACTTCTAACCAAATTTTCTCACATAAATATTCAGGGTACCCTCTTTTTAAAAACATACCTTTCAATAAATTACTTTCTACTACAAAATCTGCCTCAGAAGAAACCATCCTAGCAGCTCTTACTAACTGCCCCTTCATTACTGCTTTTTTCTGATAGAAGGGGTGGCTGCTAGATAAATACAAGAATGCATTTGAATATGTAGGCTTCCTGTATATGACAGTCCTATATCTATTACTGAGCCTGTCTTTTGACAACTGCACATCTAGAAAGTTAATGGACTCTGTTGCAAACTGAAAGGTGAACTCTAAAAATTCTGTAAGCTTTGTAATATCTTCTATGAAGGGTTCAATTGTACTAGCATCCCCATTCTAAATAAAAAACATATAATCTTGGTATCTAGTGTACCAAACTGTATGCTGTTGGAATAGGTAATTTGTGAATAGCAGCTCCTTCTCCCAGTATGCCATGACACAATTAGCGAAGCTACCCCTGCATGGTGCCCCCATGGCTACACCTGTTTTTTGTTTGTAAAATTCACCACTGAAGAGCATAAAGTTATTGGATAAGATAAGGTCCAATAGTGTTTCTATGACATTTATTTCTCCGCTCTCTATACCTTTATGTGTTTGGAGCTCTCTAACCCAATCTAATCCTGTGTCTTGTGATATTACGGTGTATAGATCTTTAATATCCACTGTGAGAAAATTATAGTTCTCATTATTCTCCAGTTTATTAATACCATCTAAGAACCCCCATGAATCAGGGCATATCTCTTCTTCGCTCTTAATAATGGGCTTCAACTTGCTATCCACAAATTTGGCACTAGAATATGTTATGGATCCCCTCCCATCCACAATTGGTCTAAACAGTGGATTATTCAAATTTGTATGTATTTTGGGAGATCCAAATAGTACTGGTGTCCTTGGTGCTATCATAGTTAAGTATTGTAAAGTGTCCATGCTAATACTTCCTTCCAGAAACAAATCATTGAGGGTACCATTCACTTTTTTATATGCAATGTTAACTTCATTTAAACTTACATGAAAATAATTATCACTGTAGGCATTTTTGTACATATTCACTTTCATTCATAAAGATCAGCCCACTGCCTTTATCTGGCTTCATAACCCTAACTTTGCATGCCTTTAAAAATTGCAAAAAATCATGGTCTTCAGAAGACATGTTACTAACGTCCCCTAGGCAAATTAACCCCACATAAAGTGGATCGAAAATCCATCTCGCAAATCCTCTCAAAAAGAGCTATTGTGGCATGCAAAGGTGGGTTGAATAAGCTAGAAACTTTTAATTCACTTGTTAATGTAGGAGTATTACCCATAAGAACTGACAAGTTCAATTTGCGAACAAATGTTTTTAGATCCACAATACTTTTAGCCAGATCGACTTTCTTATCAGGCACGAAGGATAGACCCCTAGACAACAGGTCGACTAATTTAGTGTCCACATGTAAGTCAGTAAAGTTGTAGACTAAAATCCCCCTCTGCACTTACTAGAATGTGCGGTTTAGGTGTGGGGGTTTGTACTATCTCATGCATTGATTCTGTTTCTTCCATTGCTGCTGGCCTTGTCCTCTGGCGTTCTGTTGATAATTCGCTTGCTTCTTCCGAGCTCCCAGAAAACCATGAGGATTGTAGCTGTTAATATTTCCTGATGCTGTATTTTGTGAATCTCCACCATTCCTAAGCCTCTCACTACGCCTTAGCTGGTTAGTTTGCTTTGTGTTGTCATCAATCTCGTCATTATCATCGTCAACTAGAGGGCGTTGCACCTCAGCAACCTAATGGCTCACTATTGGATTTATTGACTCTGGAGGTGGGGGATAAGCAATGCCTTTTGCATATTCATTAGTATCCCTCAAAAATCTTCTTTTTCTTAATCTCAATAGCCCGTGTTATGGTAAAATCAATGGAAGAAAAAATACGAGCATAGTCAAATCTATATCTTATAAAGTCCACATCAGCAGTTATGCTTCAAAATTTCCATTTCACTTTTTAAAATGTCAACCTACAAACTGTATTGTTTAATTGGGGTTTCAAGAAACTCAAACCTTTGCCTGTCAAAAAGACAGATAAGTTCATGGTGAAAGTTGGATTTATTAATTAAGCCCACAGGATACCTCCATTGACGCAAACCCTTAGGTACCAAACATTTAGTTATACATTCTTGTAGATAACTAATTTCTAATTGAAGTTTGCTATATTTGAGTTACTTTTTGTCAAATTGATTTAGGTTGGTGGTTAAGGATGGATCAACACTTTCATTGGATGCATTGATGTTATTATCAGTATTGGTTCCGAAAAACACTAATGCTCTAAGATAATCTGCTATAGTGGGAACAGATTCAGCATTTTTCTGAGACAGTTCTTGTCGATTGCCATTGGAAGGTGTATTATTAATCACAGTATTTAGACAAGTAGCCCCACGCCCATTTGAGCTACAATTAAGAGATGCATTCAAAACTTCAGCATAAGTCAGTACCTGCCCATTTGCATTAAAGCTAGCGGATGTTGTTCCAGCCATTGTTCTAACAGCATTACTTTCTTTTACTTCGATCTTCTTTGACAAAGTGTCAAGTCAGTTCAGGAGTTGCTGCACCAAATCAGTCAAATTACCTATGGCATTCGCCTCGTTGGTAATACCTCCTGTTAAGATTTTGTCTTCTTGAGAAAATAGGGACTGTGAGGTCACTGTAGCGCCATACCAAACACAGAAAGTACCAAAAAACTAAAACACTTGTAAACACAAAAAACAAAGTAGCTGTAATCTTCTCAAGACTTTAATGTTAGCACTTTCATCTAAAACAATGTTTAGACTTCTTCAGACATCTCTCTCCCAGAATGCTATAGTTTTTATAAAACACAAATGCTTTAGCTAGGCATACCTTAGGAAATCCCACTCACAAGTTTTTATTTACTATTCTCCATCAGGAAAAACACAATGTTCGGGGGGGGGGGGTCCTTAGGAAACTAGAAGAGAATGAACATTTGTGGCAGATTCATATATATGCTCATATACCCCCAGGCCTTAATGAATATGCCTCAATTAAATGTATTTTGAAGCTTAAAGCATTGGATAGGTGAAAGTTACATGTATTATTGATTTGTATTTTTATACATTTTAGACTATTTTTAATGCAATACATTCTGTTAATGTCTAATCATTTAAATGTTCATGAAATTTAGAGATAATGTGTTCCACTTTTTAAAAAGGGAAAGGTTTTTAAGGAAGTTTTTATGTGTAAGATAATTTCATTGTTTGTTCTATGAGTCCCTTCTTGTTTGGACTTATCTGGCTTAAAATATTTACATGCTTGATTGTTTAATTAAATAATTGATTCATTAATGGATGTATAAAAACTATAGCATACTGGGAGAGAGATGTCTGAAGAAGTCTAAGCATTATTTTAGATGGAAGTGCTAACATTAAAGTCTTGAGAATGTTACAGCTACTTTGTTTTTTGTGTTTACAAGTGTTTTAGTTTTTTGATACTTTCATTATAAAAAAGTGACTGAAAAACAGATTTCAAGGGAGTAGAAGACACAAAAATGCAAAAAAACCTACATTTGAATTCAAGACTTTTTTCAAGAATTTACTCTCCAGATCAATACATTAACAAGGCATGCTATGAAAGCACTCATACAAAAAAGTCATTGATAAATTTTTCACGGGAAATTGACTCATGACAGTAGGAGAACAAAAAAACACCTACAGGCATTCAAACCCCAGCCTTTTCTCAATGATATTTTAGAGGAAAGCAGTAGCAAATGAAACCACAGAAGAACAGACGCACTTCCCCCAAAAACCTTTTTTACTTTGCACTACTGTTGGCTTTGCTCCTGACCTTGCTACTCATACCCACTGACACCCTATCTTATTCTATACTGTTTTTGTGCCTGCATCCTGCTAACTCTCAGTTGGTGTCTAGTGCAGATGCAACATATCTATGCATGTGACTAAGCAAGAGCTCTAAGAACCACAATTGGTACACAGAGGAAAAAGACAGACAGTAAAAAACAAGCTCAAGTGTACCCTCACAGCTGAGAAACTGTTAAAACCAAAAATTTAATGAAAAATATAAAAAACGTTCAGATAAAAAACAATAAATGGAGCAAGAGCTAGCAAAATCCGATAAGCGCTTTCAGCATATAGCCTTTTTCAGATTGTGACTTCTTGCAGCCCTCTCTTCTTATTTAAAAGAACATCAACCAATCAAATCATATAATTACAGGGCACACCTTCTGATTGACCCAACAGAACAAAATCATTAGCTACCCTACCACTGCAACACTTTCTGAAGCTCAACCAATAGGCAGCAAGCCTTCAAAGACCCATTTACATATCTAAGCCTGACCTATATTAGCATACCTTCTGATTGACCCAATGGTACAAAGCCATTGTTTACCCTATCAGGGCAGCATTTTCTGAGGTTCAACCAATAGGCAACAAGACATCTAAAACAAACTCATTTACAAATTTAAGCCAGACCTATGCTGGCTACACCTTCTGATTGATCCAATGAAATAAAAATCACTATTTGCTCTATAAGGGCAGCACTTTCTGGGACTCAACCAATAGGCAGCAAACCATCTGAGACTAACTTACATATCTAAGCCAGATCTATATTGGAGATATATATGAAAAATATCCTATAAAAAAAAAAAATATATATATATATATATATATATATATATATATATATATATATATATATAATTCAATTGCAACTGCAACTAAACATAAAACATAAACAAAATTTATACAAAAAGGCAACACTCTGAATGCCCAAGCAGCACTTGATAAGTGCATGCAATGACTTCTTAGTATTCACAAAAAAAAAATGCTCATCCTTCACACACACACACACACACACACACACACACACACACACACATATATATATATATATATATATATATATATATATATATATATATATATATATATTTTTTTTTTTTTTTTTTCCTGGGCATTCAGAGTATTGCCTTTTTGTATAAATTTTATTTATGGTTTATATTTAGTGACAGTTGCAATTGAATTATATATATTTTTATAGGATATTTCTCATATTTTAGCTGGACACTATACCACAAGTGAAAAAAGTCAATATAGATCTGGTTTAGATATGTAAATTAGTCTCAACTGGGCTCCCCTAAAAACCTTACAACTAGATCATGTAGTCCAATATTTTAATAACATTTTCCTACATATCTTAAATAAACTTGCCCCCTCAGAAAAATTTGTTCTAAAACCAAAAGACTACCATGGTTAGCAAAAGAAACAATACAGCTACTTAGACAAAGAGACAAAGCATGGTCCCTCTATCATTCTAACAAAAGTCATATAAATCTTATTACCTTCCAACAACTTAGAAATCAAGCTAAGAAACAAATCAAAACAGACAAAAAATATACTTTCAAACTTGCCAACTAAAATATCAAACAAATCCACAAAAATTCTGGCAATCAGTCAACCTCCTCCTAAGACCTGGCAAACCCACTACCCCAGTTCCTACTACCAGCAATACTCAAGACACAATTGCATCCCTATTTACTTCCCACTTTATTAAATCAATAACCTCCCTATTACATAATGCTTCTACCCCCACTCCTGACTGTTCCCACTCCATCTGGTCCACCACAAACCCAATTTAAACTAGAACGCATTCAAACAAGGTAGATACAGGGCTTACTATCTAAAGTAAAACCATATACCCTCACCGCTGACCAATTACCAAGTGAGTTTCTGAAATTAGCTGCCCCATCTTTTGCATACCCCATATCAATACTAATTAACCACTCTATTGCTGAACGATATGTACCACTTACCATATGGAAAATATCTCATATCATTCCACCGCATACAGGAGGCCCCTCTAAAGACATATCTAATTACAGACCTATAGCCATACTCTCACCCTTAGCAAAAACCCTAGAAAAGTATGTCCACAAACAAATAATTGATTACTTCCAAACAAACAACTTCCTATCTGTTACACAACATGGTTTTAGACCAAAACATTGTACTAGTACAGCTCTTCACCACAAACTGGCTAAACAAACCAGTAACAGGAAAATACTGGTAGGAGATAAGTGCAGACAGCAAATACAAACTGTTGTGAAGATAAATAAAATTTATTTAAGCGCTTTTCGCCAGCCTCCAATGCTGACTTTTTCAGAATACTAACTACCATCGAAGGTTGGTGTATAAATACAAGAAATCCACTTAATTGATACAGAAAATTTAAAAGGGCAACACATATCATCCAAAAAATTAAAAAACACTACTCATTTTTTCATTTATAAAATCAAAAAACAAGTAATTATTGAAAGTATTACAATTAATATTACTAAAAATAACCCATAATGATAACCCGAATAATACATATAAGTGGTACTACCACTCTTATGAAGAAATATTAAGCTGTTCCCATAATTGCATAGCTTACATTTTTTATCTCTTTAAACTAGCTAATTTTAACAAGCTACTGATCGTACAAAAATCATTAAGCCCTGGGAAGCTGTAAGAATTAAGTCTAACTTGCCAGGTCAACTCAAGCTCATCAAGTTTAAGGCTTCTTGGTCCACCCCTAGGGTTTACCTTAACTTGATCTATCACCATAAACTTAAAGCTATGGTTTCTATTACTATCTACATGTTTAGCAAGTGCATTTTCTAGCTTAAGCTTTTTAATAGCATATAAATGCTCGTACACCCTGTCTCGTAATCTCCTTTCTGTTTTACCAATGTAAAAACATGGACAGGATGTACATCTTGCTAAATATGTTACAAACGTTGAATTACAGTTATATCTTCCTTTCAATTTGTATATTATTCTGTTCATTTGAAAATTATTAGTTTCATCCATACACTTGCAATAATTGCAACTCAAACATTTACTCATACCCGGATTCCTAACCTTATTTTATTTTTTTATTTGATTTTATTTTATTTTACATTTGTTTACCGGGCTAGTCCAACTGGATATATGTCCATTTTCAGCAGAGGCCGGGGAGAAATGCTCCACATTAAAGTTAATACAAAACAAGTCATTACATAAAAAAAGCAAGTAGTTAGTAAGAATACAAAGAGAAATAAGGTTCAATCTAAAATATACTAGTAGAAAATTTATACTAGGAAGGACATTTACTTTTATTTACAGTATAAGAATAGGGGAGTTATACTTTAGTAAAACATTCATGAAGAGTATAAATTGCATAAGCAATTATAAACCATACAACCATACAAAGTTCTAAATTAATTTGTATCAGAGGCTAATTAACAAAGGTGTTTTTGAGATAGTCTTCTGAAGGGAGTGAGTGAACAGAGGTAAGAGAGGGTGTATAAGATTAGTCGGGATTGATGCATGGGCATAGCCAGAGTGTTTTTAGGTGTTGCTTGAGCTTTTGTTTAAAGAGGAAGGGTGATAATGTAATAGAGTGGTAGGTAGTAGATTCCAGTATTTACCTATGGTGTTGGAGAATAGAGAATCACCTGCAATGTTATTGGACTTAGTTAGCTTCACAAGAAGTTTATTAGAGGAGCGTAGTGAATTTAGATTAGAATAGGGAGAAATAAGGTCAGAAAGTATAGGGGTATTTTTTGGTTGGTGAAATATCCTGTGAACAAAGGTAAGTTGGGAGAGTAATAGTGTATTTTTCAGTTCTAGCCAGTTTAGTTGTAGTAGATTCTGGCAGTGGTGAGTTCTAAATGGGTTTCCAGTAGCAAATCTGGCAATGCTATTGTATGCATTTGCAAGTTTAGTAAGGTTATTTTTCTTTAAGTTAGTGTATATGGGTGAGGCATAAAGAAGAGTAGAAGTAAGATGAGAGTGAGTGAGTGTAATTTTGGCCTGTGGAGTTAGAAAGGTTTTAATTCTATATAAGGAGCCAAGTTTTCTGTTTACGGTTTTAATAGTATTATTAATGTGGTTATCAAAGGTGAGGTTATTGTCAATTGTAATACCTAACAGTTTTGTGGTAGAGTCGGGGACTATATGTGTACCATTATTGGAAGTAATAGTGAAGTCTAAGAGGGGGGACTTACTATTAGGTCTAAAAAGCAGGAGTTTGGTTTTATTGGCATTCAAAAGTAGGCAGCATTTCAGGAACCATGCCTCAACTGTGCTAAATATGTTCTGTGTTAGGGTTTGTAGTTCAGAGGAGGTATTTGCAGAGCTTATGAGTGTTGAGTCGTCTGCATATTGAATACATGTAGCTTGAGGTATTGCTACATGTAAGTCATTTATGAATAAAGAGAAAAGGAGAGGACCTAGGATGGAACCTTGTGGTACTCCAAGAGAGACTGGCAAAAAGGATGAAAGGGTATTTTCAGAGAGAACAGCCTGTTCCCTGTTACTAAGGTAGGAAGTAAACCATTGAACAGCTTTGGTATCTAGAGAGAGAGATTCAAGGTTTTTAAGAGCATATGGTGATTTACCATGTCAAAGGCTTTTGACAGGTCTATGAAGAGTGCAGATGATAGGATACTATTACTGCGGTTTCTATTTATACACTCGGTAAAGGATAGGAGAGCTGTGGTAGTGCTATGAAATGGCCTAAAGCCATGTTGGCAGTTGGCTAGTAAGTTATATTGAGTTAAGAGGTGCATTAGCTGATGATGAATACATTTCTCCATAATTTTTGCTAAGGGTGATAGGAGTGCTATAGGTCTGCAGTTAGAATACTCATTAGAGCTGCCTCCTTTATGTAATGGGATTACGTGGGAAATTTTCCAGATAGCAGGGATGGTTCCTTCATTGATGGTTCTGTTTATAAGGAAAGATATAGGATAAGCTACTGCTTCTGCTGCTTTTTGTAGGTATTCAGATGGTAACTGATCTGCAGATGGGGTACAGGGTTTGAGTTTTTGGATGAGTTTTAGGATGTAGGAAGTAGAGATAGGTTGAAGTTGAAATATGGGGAGATTAGCAGGTATACAGGTGGGGGGGTAAGATTTGTCTATAGTAAGTTGACTTGCTAATGAATTAATGGTGTCTGTGAAAAAGGAATTAAAGGCATTGGCAGTATAGTATGAGGTATTCATTTCGGCCCCTGAGGGGGAAGGTGTACTAGAGTGGCCTGGGTGTAGGAGTGAATTTAAGGTTGACCAGAACCTTTTGGGGTTGTTATGATGAGTTTGCTGTAGTTTACAGTAATAGTTCTTTTTATCTATAAAAACAGCTTTTTTTGTGTTATTTCTTAACTGTCTAAAGGTTTGATGGTCAGAAATAGTTTTTGTAGTTCTCCATTTAGCCCAAGATTTATTCCTAAGTAGTATTTTATGTCTTGTCTCTTTGGACAGCCAGGGGGCAGGTTTAGATTTAACTCTGACAGATCGTTTTGGAGCATGTTGGTCAAGGATTGATAGGAATTTGGAATTGAAGTAATTGATAGCATCTTCAAGGGTTAGGTTTTTTAGAAGATTCCAGTTACAGGCTTTTAGTTCATTTTGGAATAGTAATGGGTTAAAGTGTTTATTACTGCGTGAGACCCTATAGGTAGGGGTGTAATTAATGTCACTTTTTTGTCTTGTGATGTAAGTTAAGGAATGATCACTGAATACACTAACAGCTAAAATCTTTAGGAAAAATACATATTCTAACATGTTACTTCACTACACAAGTAGTCACCCTTTCCACCAGAAAAAATCTGTCATCAAGGGCCAATTGGTACGGGCCACTAGAATGGTTAGTTTGGATGACAAATTTGTTGATGAGTGCCGGGTCATTAAGAGCATGTTTTTACATAGAGGGTATCCAGAGCCCCTCTTGGACACACTTATCCAATAGGTTTTGGATAAGAGACAGAATAAGATCTATGTACCATTGTTAAGTGTTAAATCTATGTCAATAACCACAATAGAAAGTGACCTCAAAGAGGTGATAGATATTTTGAATGTCACAATGGATGTCACTGATTGGGTTGGACAAGTAGATATGAATGTCTCAGTAAATTTTATAACCACCTATAGTGCATGTAGCAAACATTGCTTGTTTATATTGAGGAAGAATTGGGATTTATTTAAGACTTTTCCAGAAATTTATCAGAAATTAGGTGAAGGCCCAATAGTAATATATAGGAAAGGGAAGAATCTCAAATCAATACTAGAAAGGTATCATACAACACAGGTTAGGAACCCGGGGTATGAGTAAATGTTTGAGTTGCAATTATTGCAAGTGTATGGATGAAACTAATAATTTTCAAATGAACAGAATAACATACAAATTGAAAGGAAGATATAACTGTAATTCAATGTTTGTAACATATTTAAAAAGATGTACATCCTGTCCATGTTTTTACATTGGTAAAACAGAAAGGAGATTACGAGACAGGGTGTACGAGCATTTATATGCTATTAAAAAGCTTAAGCTAGAAAATGCACTTGCTAAACATGAAGATAGTAATAGAAACCATAGCTTTAAGTTTATGGTGATAGATCAAGTTAAGGTAAACCCTAGGGGTGAACCAAGAAGCCTTAAACTTGATGAGCTTGAGTTGACCTGGCAAGTTAGACTTAATTCTTACAGCTTCCCAGGGCTTAATGATTTTTGTACGATCAGTAGCTTGTTAAAATTAGCTAGTTTAAAGAGATAAAAAATGTAAGCTATGCAATTATGGGAACAGCTTAATATTTCTTCATAAGAGTGGTAGTACCACTTATATGTATTATTCGGGTTATCATTATGGGTTATTTTTAGTAATATTAATTGTAATACTTTCAATAATTACTTGTTTTTTGATTTTATAAATGAAAAAATGAGTAGTGTTTTTTAATTGATGGATGATATGTGTTGCCCTTTTAAATTTTCTGTATCAATTAAGTGGATTTCTTGTATTTATACACCAACCTTCGATGGTAGTTAGTATTCTGAAGAAGTCAGCATTGGAGGCTGACGAAAAGCACTTAAATAAATTTTATTTATCTTCACAACAGTTTGTATTTACTGTCTGCACTTATCTCCTACCCGTATTTTCCTGTTACTAGTACAGCTCTTATTAGCTTTACCGACTCTACAAATAACCTTAAAAATAACAAGCAACTTGTCTCTGCCACCTTTCTTGACATGTCAAAAGCCTTTGACACCATATCACATCAAACAAACTTGCCAATTACAACCTTTGCCCTGAGGCCCTAGAGTGGTTCCATAGCTACCTCTCATACAGGCAGCAAGCCACCATATGGGATAATAAACTCTCCCCCCACCTCCCCATTTCTGTAGGAGTCCCCCAAGGATCAATTCTAGGAAAATTACCCTTTACAATCTTTACCAATGACCTTACTACAGCCGCTAGTCCTGTCAAAATAATTCAATATGCAGAGAACTCCTCACTTATCTGCTCTGCATCAACAATAGAAACATTTCAAGAAAAGACCCAGACCACCTTTTCCAACATTGAAACATTGAAAAATATCTAGCAGCCCATCAACTTATACTAAATCCCAATACAACAAAGCTTATGGTCTTTTCAAATTCTTCATCATTTGCTAATAATCAACCCCTCACTATTTTCTCCTCAAATGGTACTAAAATTGAACCTGTTGAACACACTAAACGTCTTGGGGTTAGATAATGGATTGAAATTTGACAAACCTATAGCAGAGACTATTTAAAAAGTCCATATTAAACTAGGTACATGCTACAGAGCAAAGCCCTATCTCTTAGTCCATGCTAGACTGGCTACAGCAAGAACCCACTTGGTCTCCTGACTTCTCTATTGCTCCCAAATATTTACAAACCTTTGTAAAACAGAAATAAACAACCATGAATCCTGCTATAACAAAATAGCCAAATTTGCAACTAACCTACCCCAAAAAACACATCATTGTACTGCCCTCAAACAATTACATTGTTTGAACTCCAAAACTTACTCACCCTAAACCAATTATTAATAACCTACACAGTAATGTATAAACCTGATCGCTGCCCAACCCTAACTAACCTTATCCAGCCCTACAAAAACCTTAACTCTCTTAGGTCAACTGACAAAGTCCTGCTTAAGGTAAATAAATCTCATAACTCTCATGGTGACTCTTTATACCACCACAAAATTGCAAAAGTCTGGAACTCACTCCCTCAACAAATTCTGTCAATTGAACATGCACAAAACTTTAAATGAGAACTAAGGCTATATCTCCTATCCCATTGGCTATGTCTATGCTGTGCTCCAGACTAACCTATATCCCCTTTTATTTACTCTGCTAGTCTGACCACAGCTCTCAAAATATTTGAGGAAGGCACCCCTTCATACAATTTAAAAAATGTAAATAGTTAAATGTTATATTATATAAATGTTTTTTACTGTCTTGTAATTTCATGTTATCCTATATACTATGTTTTATGCTATGCACCATGTTTTTTACTGTCTTATTTGTAATAGCTGCATCTCTTGCAAACTGTAACCTTTTTATGCTTCTATCTACATTGTATAACTATGTCACTGGAGCTTTTCTCTCTGGGTCTCCATTGAAAAATGACTATTTGTCCAGTGGACACTACCCAGTAAACAAATGTAAATAAATAAATAATAACAAATAAATAAACAGATATTAAAGAGGTCTGAATACACACATTTCATGGAAATGTTAGACCAATGCTGAAAAGTAAAAATGAAGAGCAGAAAACAACATACTAAATTGCAGGGAAGGGAATTAAAATGCATCATCCAGTATACTTATGACATCACCAGTCTGGGCCAGTAATCAAGGAGAGACACTGAAGAGGAACGTTCACTAGTAACAAAAATAGATACACACAATATTTACATATGAAGCTCTCTGCATCAAGTACAATATCCCTTAAAGAGCACACAGGGAGCATACTCAGTCTGGGGTCTGGATTTCTCTCTCTGTCTCCCTCCAGGTCCCCAGTAAGACTCCCCACTGGCACAGCTATAGAGATGAGCCCTCAGCCAAGTGACCAAGCCAAGTCCTCAAACACCATCTCTGTGAAACTAGTGCTTTGTGTCCCTGCTGCAAGCAGGTGACACACACACGCTCTTTGAGATTTGATTTTCACACACACACAAACCTGGGAAAGGTTGGCACATATTTACTAGCTATGCCTCCTTCTGCCCAGACTATAAGGTAGTTACTGCCACCAGACACTCCAAATCCAACTACTCTAAGGCTCTTACAAGGGTTTCCAATTATACTGAGTGAAATTAATATTAGTACAAATGGTAGTGTTTTGACCAATGCAGTAAGGCTTTCAGGAGTGGCCACATAGTCACCAAATAGCTGTAAGTACTCTCAAAGTTTAAAATATACTCTAAAGGACCAGACACAATGAAAATGTTTAAATATATTTAATAATAAACAATAAAAGAACATGAAAATACTAAATATCTATTTACAATAAACACCAGAGTTTCAGTCACAGGAAATATTAAAATAACATGGATGAATAGATTCACACTGATACAGAAATATAGTACTGAACTAATCTCACTATATTTTCCTGACTGATCTAAAGAATTACTGTTCCCTGGTCACTTACTAGAGCAAGGCAAGATGAAGTAGATGAGGGGTCTTTCTTTGTCAGGTTCCAAGAGTGCTTTGAGACTTCAGTCTCATCTAGTATTAAAATATAATTACAGAGCTGGCTTGCAGAATGACATCACATATATCTGGTCATATGACTTCTGGCTCCCAAACTACACCCTTGACTAGAAGCTGCCAGGATTTAGCAAATATGTGTCAATAATACACACACATAGAGCTTTACTAAGATCTGATGCAGCTTCTGGAAGTTACTCTGTCTTTACTCTGTCCTTTACTAACTCCATTGCCACTTCTCTTATTAACAACAAACTTGTATCTTCATTCTTCCTTGACCTCTCTAAGGCTTTCGATACTGTTTCACATAACTCTTGTTCTCCAAACTCACTTTCTTCAACCTATCTACCTCCACCTTCAACTGGTTCTCTTCATACCTATCAAATGGATGTTTGCTACTTCTCCATTCCTTCCTGTCCTTACTAGAGTCCCCCAAGGATCCATCCTGGGTCCCTACTATTTCACATTTTTACTAACGATCTCTTACAATCCTGCACCTACTCTAAACACATTCAATAAGCAGATGATTCTATGATCATCTCTCTACCTGTGACGATCTAACACACCTACAGACCCTCACACAAGACACATTGCACGCTGTTGAAAGATGGCTCACTACAAATAAACTCCTACTTAATCCTAATAAAACCAAACTTCTTGTTTTCCTTCCCAAATCTCTCCAACACCTCAAATCTGCCTTCTCCATTGCTTCCCTAAACAACACAACTATTCTAGCCGAGTCTCACACTAAACTTCTTGGTATACTCATAGACGATGAACTAAAATTTGACTCTCACATTACCAACTGTATCAAAAATAACCCACCAGAAACTTGGACTGCTATACAGAAATAAAAAATCCCCTACTCTATTATATGCTACCCCTAGTTTCATTAACCTCCAAAAAAATCTCATAAACAAACTTGAACTAACATATAATAAAATAGCTACGTTTGCCACAAATCTCCCCTACTGCTCTCACCTTTGCCTCTCCCTAAAACAACTAAACTGGCTAGAGTTCCATAACCAACACCTTCTACCACAGCTTCACATGACTCACTCCATTTTACTACAAACACTAGCTCATCCTTCACTAACAACTCTCATTTCCCCCTCCATCCCTAACCATGAGCTTGGTAGCTATGACCAAGACCTTCTCCACATTTCTAAACCTAATAAAACCATAGGTAAAGGTCTTTATAGTTATGTTGTCTCAACACCTAGGAACAAGCTCCCTCTCCACATCAGATCTCTCCATAATTCACACAACTTCAAACTGGCACTAAAGGGCTACCTACATAACTCCTGGACCTGCGCCTGCAAAGACCCTACATGATGCAATCTTCTTCCACAGCCCTACTCTCCCATCAAACCATTGCCTCTATTTCCTCCATCCTAGACTCTCCTGTTTAAAAGATTTCTACCTCTATTTCAGTAATCACTGCTACCACCTTCTTAACACTTTTACTGCATCAGATAACTCTGTCCTATTTCTCTCTTATTCTTACCCTACCCCCCTCCCCATTATTCTCCTGGATTTGACTCTATCCTATAAATAGGACTTGTCTATCCTCTAGTCCTTCCTTCCTCTCACTCCTATAAATGCATTAATTGTTACCTTTCAAAAAATGTTTAAAACAATTGCTATTCTCATTATAGATTTTGTTTATATGTATATTTTAGTTCATTTTTGTTGATACCTGTAATTCAATGTTATAACGAATTGTAATCATTGTATCTGGAGCTTTTCTCCTTGGGTCTCTGCTGAAAAAGGGCAACTGCCCAGCCAGACCAACCCAGTTAACAAATGACAAACAAACAAACAAATAAATAAACAAATAATTCCGCTCTTCCTACAGAAGCTAATAAAGCATTCTCTGGAATGGAATGGAAGAGACAAGCCATATTTCTCAATGAAAGTAGTTGGTAAAGATAAAGATGATGCCATAGACATAAGAATCCCCCTAGTTATTTCATACGCTCAGGAAATAGGTAGTGTGAAAAGCATAATTAACAAGAATTGGCACATTTTATTAGTTGATGAGCAAACTGAAAGGTGGGTAGGGCAGAAGCCTAAATTCACATATAAAAACAGGAAAAGTCTTAAACAGCAACTGTGTTATCTGAGGTCTAATGTAATCACCCATGATTTGGAAAAAGGCACAAAGAAGTGTGGCAAGTGCAATTACTGTGAATATATTGATATAGCTAGGTTTTTTAGGCACCCCAAAACCAGATATTTATGGAAGATCAGAGCTAAAGCCAATTGCAATAGTAAAGACTTACTTTATTTAGCCTCCTGTGTTAAGTGTTATAAATGTTATGTTGGCAAAACCAATCGCCATCTCAAAACCAGGATTAGAGACCATCTATATTGCACAAAAAGGGGAGAAGAATATAGTGCATTGGCTAAACATACTATATCTATGGGGAATGAACACACGTTCTTATTCCAAGTACTTCATGTACAATATGCCAATGAAAGACGTGGTGATTTAGTAAATGACACAGAACTGAAATGGATTTTTAGGCTCGGAGCCCACAGAGGGTATGGGCTGAATGATACACTATCCCTCTTACCTGTCTTAAGAAATAAGAATATTAAGAAATGAGTTTACATGGCAGAGGTTTTATGAAAACTTTTTAATTATATGTTTTAGCATGTTATTGAAGTTGTATTTTATGTTAAATTGATTCATTATATGAATGAACAGTGGTTTTAAATATGTATGTACCTTTAAATATTTTGGAGGGAAACTGGTTTGTGTTGATTAGGTACGGTATAAAAACTGAGTCTTCTATTAAGTGTTATGATGTGTCTGAGGAAGTAATTTTTTACGAAAGTGTTTACACAGTACATTTTTGTGAAACTGGAATAATAAACAGACTTGTGGAATCTTTAACAGTGTGTCTGTCTTCACACCTTGGGATGTTTTCTGATATATATCTTTAGATTTTGCTCACTTTGGTTTGGGACGTTTTTTTTCTTGTGTATGTATATATATATATATATATATATATATATATATATATATATATATATATATATATATATATATATATATATATATATATATATATATATATATATATATATATATATATATATATATATATATATATATATATATATATATATTTTTTTTTTTTTTTTTTTTGCATATGTGTGTGTGTGGGGGGGGGGGTTGTTACTCCCAAGTCTCTAATATTTATATAGCTGAATGTATGGTAAAACACAATGTATTATAACTGCTGTATAATGTTTTTGTCTTATAAACAGTGCAAAAGGAACTTTTGTGTTGTAGTGGACGAACTGTTCTGGCAAACAATGAGAGACTATGGTATAAAGGAACCTTTTATAGATATAAAGTCATATTTTAACTGTGATGTGAACTTCCCTTTTGGTTGTTAGTAAATGTGTCAGTTTTTACTCATCCGTTCCACATTGTGAAATATAGTGTATTACGTATTCTACATTTTAAAGATGGAATGTTGACTATGGCTGTAGTTTCTTTAATTGTTCTGCTTGTTGGTGTTATGGATTATATGATATTCATGTGTGTCTTCTCTAACCTGTATTGCTTTATGTGGAGTCCGTTGTGTTTTTTTTGGGGTGGGCGTTTGATTGGAGTGGTGAGGGTGTTTGACTTGCCCATCTGGGACCTTGGACTTCTGCAGTTTGAGATGTTTCTCCTGAGAGTCTGTAATGGTTAAAGAACTGGGTATATGGTAAAAACAAGTATAAAGTAACATTTTAACCATGCTGTGAGCTCCCTCCCTAGCTGTTAGCAAATGTTCCATATTTTACCTATTTGTTCCACCTTATGAGAAGTATTATAGTGTCCCACATTTTGAAGATGAAAAGTTGACTATGGCTGCCATTTCTTTAATTGTTTTGCTTGTTGTTGCTATGGATGTTATGGTAATGTCAAACCATACTAAACTGTCTGAAAAATGAATAAACATCAGCTTAAGGATATGTTGTTTTAATTATCTCACTCATTAAAATTACAAATTCTGCTGGTATTTAGACATTATAACAACATTCACAAAAATCATAACTGCATCATTTGGAATCCAGCATCCAAAAAGTATTCAAATCATGAAATGGAAAACTGTGACCTGACATTCCCTTTTGACTGCCACCCATTCCTCTCCACTGTCCCTATTTCTGCAGAATATCCCTGATTTTGCTTCAGTTGTTTGTCCTGTGTCTCATAACATGGTTTATTTTCTGGTAAATCACTCATGATTACAGTCCGTCAGTAATGCCAGTCATCAAAGCTTTATACTTCATTTTGTTCAGATATGCATACTGATACACAATTTGTTGTTTTATTAACGTTTAACTAAATTAGAGTAATATTTAAAAACTGTTCCTGATTTTATTACCTCCTCATTATTTTTAGCTTTGCAGAAATCTTGACTAAGTTGAGGGGTAATATGGTACCCCAAAGCATTCAGACTTAAATTATTTGTATTGGTGTTATTTCAGCAAACCAGAAATTAAGTCTTAGTGTGGTTCATTTTGCTGAATTTGCCTGGTACAGTTTTTATTTTAATTATTGGTGTTTTCCTTGGAGAAGACTGAGAAACTCACATGCAATTATTTGTAGTTTCAGTACTTCAGCAGGTAGAACACTCGCCTTTGGTGCTGAAAACTGCAGATGCTATTCCCAAGCCAGGTACTTGGATTAATTTTTCCAGTTCAGCAGTATAGGATAAGGGGTGCTGCATTTCTGGGTCTGCAGTCATTGGATGAGATGTTAAACTGAGGCCCCATTTGCCTGAGTTGGTAGTAGCTCAGACAGATAAGTGATCCCATGACATTTATCAAAAAGAGGTTTTGTTGCTTAATACATTTTTTTATTATTTACACATTCATATTAATAACCTATTTCTTGTCATTTCCTTCATAACTTTGACATACAATATACACATAAAAGATATATTTCCATTTTCATCATTTCAAGAAAAAGAAAAAAACAAAAACTGAATTTTCTAAGCCAACATAACTATTTATTTTCTTCAGCAACCAGTCCAGGAAACTCCCACCTCGATGGAAATAGTATGCGAAGCAGGAGCTCACAATAAGGTATCCCAAGCACCACACAGTTTATAATACAGGTTTTGACTGAACCCAGTCCTTGAAGGTGGACGTCGGCACTGCCGAAACTCCTGAACCACCGGAATTACCTGATACTGATGTCCCTGGAGCGTTGTCATGTAGAATGGCTGGTGCATACTGTTTCCATCGAGGTGGGAGTTTCCTGGACTGGTTGCTGAATTTCGTCAGTATTTGTTTTTACAGCAGTGTCTATATTTGGTTACTGGTATGGAAGCCGGTCTGGGTAATTCTACCGATAAGTCAGCCGGTCTGACTCAGGTGATTTCCGACAGCTCACGGGTTAACTAACGCAGTTAATCAACCTGCTTACCCCTATTGGCCAGGGGATGCAGAACATCATATTTTCCTGAGTTGGTAGTAGCTCAGACAGATAAGTGATCCCATGGCATTTATCAAAAAGAGTAGGGGTTGCTTAATGTATTTACATATTTTATTATTTACACATTCATATTAATAACCTATTTCTTGTCATTTCCTTCATAACTTTCAAGGACTGGGTACAATATACACCTGTATTATAAACTGTGTGGTGCTTGGGATACCTTATTGTGAGCTCTTTTAATACTGCTTCGTGCATACTATTTCCATCGAGGTGGGAGTTTCCTGGACTGGTTGCTGAATTTCGTCAGTATTTATTTTCTTCCACAACTACCTTTTATTCCATCTAGCATATCTTTATGATATCTGTTTTTATTGTATAATAATCCATCCAATCTTTTCCATAATATCCAGATTGCTTCAAACAATATTCTGTCCCATTTTTCACTTTCACATTTTTTCTTTCTCATCCATCCATATAGTATTATATCTATTGTTACATGTTTAAATCCTTCCATTTTTATTCCTTTCTAAAACGGTTCATTTTTTCATTCTAAAAAGCATTGTTTGCTACTTCTTCCTCATTACAATCATCAGACTTACTTTCTTTCATCCAGTATCCTATATTTTCTATTACTTTTAACTGGTAAATTATCTGACAAAATTCTCTAAATTTCTAAATATTTTTTTCATCGTTTTCCATATAAAGTTAATTGCTTCACCACAAATTCCTACATCTGTTTTTTTCCCATACAGCTTTCTTTTCTTATTCTGTTGTCACACTGTTTTCTTTTTTCATGTCTTTATATAATTTCATTATACACTTTCCTAGTCCTTTTCTACAATCAACATTGTTTTCTTGTATTTTCTTCATAAACACTCCACCAGTCTGTATAGTTTTCATTATCTACTCTCATTGTTATATGCTGTTCCCATAAAACCTTTTGTGCCCTTTTATCTCATCTTTTTTTTTTTTGAATCTCTTAAGTCGGTCTTTTTATTCCTTTCCCTTCTTTTATTATTTCGCTGTCATCTCCTGTTCTAACCAATACCACTCTGTGATTTGAAAACTCATACATGTTTATCTCACCTGATATGTCTTTCATATCTTTTGAATTCTCCACATGATCTATTTCAGTTCTCAAAGTCCCCCTTTTATGTGTTCATTTTCTATGTTTTCCTATTTAAACCCTCTATGTCTTATAATTTCTCTTATTACTTGAATAGCTTATGTTATTTTCCCCTGCTCCTTTTTCAATTTACAATTAAAATCTAGCAGCATATTATTAATTAACATATTTAATAAGACACAGTTATAAAGATCCTCAGGCATACTCTCTGTCATATTGGCATATGCATGAAACCACAATTATCATTGCACAACTTTCCCATTTCCTTATATTAAGTACCACTAGTCTTCCTGGCACTACTATCATCATAGCCAGTATTCTTAGCTCTTCACTTTACAAAATCCATTTCCTGAATACGTCACTCCCCACTGACGATATAATCTTTTTACACCTTACTACCCCAGTTCATTTCTTTTTTTCTTCTTTCACATATCTCATATCCAATAACATATAACATCCATACATATTTTTATACCATTCAGTCAGTACCATACCTCTAATATCATTTTGAATGTTGTTTACATTTAGTGTCACTATTTATTTATTTGTTTGTTTATTTATTTTATTTTACATTTGTTGACCAGGTTAGTCTAACTGAGCTAAGTAGCTCTTTTTCAGCGGAGGCCCAGGGAGAAAAGCTCCACAGCTTTACAATTTTAGTGTTAACAGTGTCAGCAGGTTACAATGTATATTTACAATGAAATACATTTTATCAGAAAAATAATAGTGGAAACAACCATAATAAGCATACATAAGAGAAATTATTCAAAACAAACATTTTCAATACACAGTGAAAAGAGTTCATAGTGTATGCAGTTATTTCATGAGCTATGGTACATTATAAATGGAGAGAAGAGATGGAGAAGAAGGGTGATACTTTGAAGAGGTTTACAAGCTAAAAAGATTTGAAGTTTTGGTGATTACATATGAATTAATGGGATAGATCAGGGAGGATGAGTGCAGTGGCTGGACCAGTGAGTTTGGAGATACTCTCTAGTGGCAGTTTTGGATTGATTTGGATGTTTGAGGGACCTGATTTCTAGTGGTAATTTGTTCCATGATATGGTAGGATTGTAGAGGTTACAGCCAATTTTAGTCTTAGGTTTGTATATTTGTAGTAGGTTAAGGTCAGAGCTACACAGGGACCTAGTAGGGGAATATTGAGAGATGTGGGGAGATAGGCTAGGTCAGAAGGATTTCAGGTATAGTATAGAGTGAATTATTTGTTGTTGACAGAGTAGACACTGGTGAGGTAATTCCAGCCAGTTTAGGTATCTTAGTAAAAGACAATCCCCGGATTTACTATTTCTCTGTGCAGGACTAGCTTAGTCCTGCATAGAAGTGACTGTTTAGGAGCAGGAAGGCAGCACGCCATGCATATTAATGAGGCACGCTGCCTGGGCTCCTAATCTTACACGGAGCATGTAAGAGTGCAGGGGGCATGTCTGAGAGCAGAGCTCTCAGAATATACATGCCCCCACAATGAAGAACAACAGAAAAGGCTAAGAAATTAGTGAGACCACTCAGAGGTGTCTGCATATCCCCACCAACAGTCCCTCTCATGTACAACAGCAAGTATACAGAAATAAAATTAACAAACTCTTTTTTTTTTTTTTTAAATCAGATTAAAGCTAACCATAGGTGTGCAGGTGTGCCCATCGCTTAGCTATGGTTAATGCAGCTTAAATGGCTGAAGAGGATAACAAGGAAGATATATGCAAATGAAGTAGCATAGCAATAGTGTAGTGGGCAGAGCATTCGCCTTACGAGCAGGCATTCCCGGTTCGAGTCCCACTGCAGCACATTCCATTTTCCATGGCAAAGCATGTTATGACTAATATTTATGTTGCATAACCCACTAAATAAGATATACTTATGAACTAGAGTACTGCAGTAAATGCACATGTGAGGTGTCAGTATCATAATGAATAAAACACTAGTAAGCAGGTTTAAGCACCAATATTTATTTATTTTTATTTATTTATTGTCATTTGTTAACCGGGTTAGTCCAACTGGGTTTTTGGCCCATTTTCAGTGGAGACCCGCAGAGAAAAGCTCCAGAAAATTTGCATAATAGTACATTGATTGCATGCAGAAGTATAGTACTAACATAGTTGAAGTATTTACACAGCTGTTAAAAATAACAAAGTTGAGTACAAGCAATAACAAAGTTGAGTACAGAAGAGAACAATTACAAAGCTGTTAATACATAAAATACATACATGAAGTTCTATAATCAAAAAAATATTATTTTTTTTTTCAGAATGGTGTGTAGCAAAGTGTGAGACAGGAAAGGGAGGCTAGGTGCGTAGTAAGCATATTTAAGCACTAGTAAGTGGGTTTAAGCCCATTTGTGCGGGGGTAAGCAATGCGCACACAGGTTAAGCAATTTTGAAGCTGTCTGTAAGCATATGTAACCTGAGGTTAGCATTGCTTACCCTCGCGAAAAACCCTTGCAAACCCGCTTACAAATGCTCAAAAGTGCCCTAATCACTCTGTATCCAATGGCCCTTGTTCTGCCCATCAACAAAATAAACAGCCTTGCAGGTCTTGAACCCAGGACCCTATACACTATAATTACAGTAGTTAACCACCAAGGCATCACAGAAGTACAGAAGAATGAGGTATCAGCAAACAAGTCTTCACCATAGTAAAATCAAACTGAACCTGTGAAAGGAATCAGTATACAGATATATGTGCCTTAACCCACTACATAACATAAATATGTGAATTGGAGTACAGCAGTAAGCCCAGAAGTCAGGTGTAATTGTAATAGAGTGTTGAAGTCCCCAATAAAACACAAGGACCCCATACAGTGTATGTACACATGAATCATGGATACCATACATACATATAAGGTGTAATGAATAATAAATCAATGCCAAAAAGGAAATATAATGCAAAGTCTAAAGTAAGTAATGCTAAGCATTGCACAGGCCAGCTTAGGAGGTGTAAGCAATGTGTAGGCTGGCTAACTCAGTGTGCCCAGAGATATACCCCTTTAAACAATGCCAACCCTAGGTAAGCAGGTTTGTCCATAGCTTAGCCTTTTCAAAACTGGCCAATCACAGAAAAGTGCAGGAAATTGGCCCTACTTAAACCCAAGAGGTGGGAATATATCTCATAACTGGTTGTAGCTTCCCCTTGCAGGCACCATGTCAGGAAGGGAAGAAGATGTGTGCTTTCAGGCACAGCGCTAGTGCATCCAGGAGTCCAGAGTCATGGCAGGATTCCTTGTCAAAGATGATGATCACAGACTGTTGCAGGGCCAGTACCAGGGCTCCCAATATAAGGCGAAGGCCTGGGACCATGTCACCCATGACCTCACCAGTGCCACTGGCATACCCCGAACCGGTAAGCAGATCAGGCATCACTATGCTGACCTGAAGCAGTGTAAGGGGGTCCTCTTGGACCAGTGGATCCAAGAGGCTAGAGCAGAAGGGGATGTCCCAGCTGTGTGTAAGTATCACCCCACTATGTGTGTAATAATTGCCAGCTCATGTATATCATGGATAGGTATGGCTAAATATTCCTCTTATGTCCTCCACAGCTGCAATTGAGTGAGCCGCAAACCAGGAGGCCCATGGAAGTCACCTGGAGAGGTTGTGACGTGAGGCAGATCAGTAATACTCTTGCATGTACTGTCATAGGAAAAAATCTAAAAGAATTAGTAAATTAATTGCCTATATAAAACCTGTATTGTTTAAGACAAGTACTGCATACATCAGAAATATGGCAGGAAGAGTCTCATATAGTATGTATGTAAATAAAAGCGTAATAGTCTGACAATAAAGTTTTAACTGCTGGACTGCATGTGTATAATCTGGTATCATATGGTAATGTAGATTTGCAATCACGTAATAGTACTGTTGTATTAAGCACTGTTACCCACACTGTGCACCATAAATAGAATGAGAATGTGTAGGAATGCCTGTATATTTTTATTTTACATTTGTTAACCGGGGGTGTCTGACTGAGCCGAAAAGGCCCTTTTTCAGCAGAGGGGAGAGAGAAAAAAAGAAAAAAAAAAAAAAGAAAAATTTTAGACATTTTTTAGACATTATCAATAATAAACACAAATTACAAAGAGACAGATTTATTTTTGGTGTGTGGGCACAAACAGCAACAGAGAGAGACAATCAAAAAGAAATTAATTTTAAAAAAAAAAAGGTAAGTAATAGATTTGTGGTGTACAGCATACATACATAAGTAGTACACAGGTTGAGTAGCCAGTTTGTGGAATAAGTTCATTTGACTAAGATTTATTGAAATACTATTTAATTGCTCTAGATTTGGTATGCACACTAGCCTGGGGGAGCAATCATGGCACTGCCAATGTTGCCTGATTGGGTCTTTGATGGGATCTTTTGGAGCTTTGTTTTTTGATGTGATTATTGGGGAGTGTAGGGACAGAGTTCCATTTTTAGACTAACAACTACTATATAGTGCCAAAGCTATTGTAGCTGTTGGTGACTTCTAGTAGTAGTTGCTTGATGATCTAAGAGGCCTTTTTGGCTTTGGTGATGTTGTACTAGGTTTTTGAGGGCAGGACACTTATTGGGGAGGTAATAGATAGAATGACAGAGGCAGAGCTGATTGTAGGTTAGGAGGTTGGGCAGTTCAAGCCAGTGGAGCTGTCTCAAAGCAGTACAGTGATGAGTTCTATATGAGCATGACTGGTGTAATCCCCAGTGGCCATTTAGTACAACTGAGAGACACACACAGACAGAAAACAGGGAAAAGGCAGACAACAAAATGCAAATAGCACATGCAACTGAGACCTGAAATGTTACATTTTAGCTCACACAGCCATGGTTCGAATTCTGGCAGTGAGAGTAGTCTGCATACAGAATCATACCCCATAACTGTACTGATATGTCCAGAATGTCCAGTAAAGTGGCCCATATCTGGTGGCTGTCAACTTGTCCCCTGTAAAATCAGTGGGATGATCCCAGACGTATAGGCAGCAAACAGGAAATACAACTGACTGACACACATCTATGAGAACAAAGCTGGCACACTAGCAACCCCCCCAAAACCATATGAGAGTAAGAAGCCACAAATGTCCCATTTACAGCCCAATGTTGTCAAGCTGTGGCCAGAGTGTGTACAGTAACAGAGTGAGATGTATGTGCATATTAGTAATGTGTAATCTGGTACTGTGTGTGGCAACATTCAGGGAGTGCTAACAAACAGTTCTCCCACAGGTCTGTCAGATACCAACACTGTGCCCAGAAATACAAGAATGTTACCCTGTACTGGTACTGTTTACAGTGGTATTTTATGACTGATGCAGCTGCTTTGAATAACGAGGTAGTAATCATCACTGTTGCCCACACTGTCCTACAAAATATAACTGTCTAGGATATCTGTATAAGAGTGTTGTAATACAAGGTCAGAATGCCAAAGCACAGGAGAATTATAAGACAGAAAGCAGATAGCAGATATACAGCAATATCTATATAGCACACACAACTCTGATGGACAGCCTGTAAGTTGTAGCAGACACAGCCATGGTCTGAATCCTGGGAGTGGAAGTAGGCTGCATAAAGAATCATACTCCACAAATGTACAGATAAGAGGAGCCAGGATGTCCAGTATATGGACCCAAGTCTGCTGCCTGTCCCCATGTCCCCCTGGGAAGTCTGTGGGATGATCTCAGATGTTTAGCCAGCCAACAGGGAATACAAGTGATTGTCAAACATCTATGAGAACAAACCTGTCACTGTAGCAACTCCTGAAACTGTAAGGAGAATAATAAGCCAAATATGTCCTATCCGCACCCCTATGTTGTCAAGCTGTGACCAGAGTGTGTATAGTAACAGAGTGAGATGTATGTGCATAATACTAATGTGTAATCTGGAACTTTGTGTGGCAACAATCAGGTAGTGCTGACAATCATTGCTTCCACAGGTACGTCGGATACGAACACTGTGCCGAGAAATAAAACCCTTCATACCCTGTACTGGTATTGTTTACTCTGGTATTGTAGGGAATAGTGAGAGTTGCAGTTTCCTGAATAATAAAGTATCACTGATCACCTTCACCCACACTGTGCTACATAATATAACTGTGTAGTAAAGCATGTATATGTGTGTGTCAAGTCAATAAAGGTAGAAGAGGGCAATAGTCTAGATATGTCCTGGTACACCTGCATGTGATCAAGACATGGCCAGAGTCTGTGCAGAAAGAGTTGGACAGCTATGTGCACATCATCAACCTGGAATCTGGGAGTATGTGTAGAAACAGTTAGTTAGTGTTAACAAACATTTCCTCCACAGGTATACCAGGTAAGAGGTGTATACTGCAGGTAAAACCAGTTCATGTATAATGATGAAAACAGCCATATCACTGTCCAAACTAAGACTGTAGCACATGTGTCAAACACAAGGCCCGCAGGCCAAATCCGGCCCGCCTGGATATTTTATGTGGCCCACAGTAAAGAGAGCCGGCCTGCTGTGTCAGCATCATCCCTGTGTGCCTGCCTGAATGGGTCATACAGCAATTACTCAAGTGCTGAAAAGAAGTGAATGGCAGAGGAGTTGTATTCTTTTGGGGTTTTTTTCATTTTTTTATGTATTTATTTGGCAGTATCCACACACACAGTCATAAAATGGAAGCTTCACTGCAGTCAAAAAGATTACATCTTCTAGCAGATTGTGCTGTTATAAGGTGCGCTGTCTCAGTGTCATTCCTGTTTGTGTGAATGGTGCGTAATGTGGTGGCGAGGAAAGTGATCATCAGATGACTGTGTCAGCGTCATCCCTGTGTGCCTGCATGGAGCACCACTACCCAAGGCCAAATGTCCAAGAGAAAAGTTGATGCAGGGTGGTGCACTTCCTACCTAGTTTCGATAGAAGATGCTGAAATGGTAACATTTAATTCTAATATGGTGGCGAGCGTCATCCCTGATGGAGCACCTCTACCCATGGCCAGCATCTGTGAATCTGGTAATCAAAATGTTCAAAAGAAAAATTGATGCAGAAGGGAGACAATTTAATGAAAGCTGGGAAAGTGAATACATGTTTATACTTCACAAAGACAAACCGGTGTGTATTTTGTGTTATGAGACGGTGTCAGTGATGAAGGAGCACAATATACGTAGGCATTTTGAAACCAAACATAGAGCTAAGTATGCTAAATATACACTTCACGAAAGACATAAAATTGTCCAAGAATTAAAAGGTACACTGAAATCGCAGCAGAACATGTTTACTAAAGCTACAGCAAAAAGTGATGCAGCAGTAAAAGCTAGCTATATTGTGGCTGAAGAAATTGCCCGAGCTTCCAGGTGTTTTTCAGAGGGTGCCTTTTTGAAGCAATGCATGCTAAAAGTGTGTGAGCAGGTGTGCCCTGACCAGATGCAGACTTTCTAAAATGTCAGTTTGTCAAGAAATACCATTGCAGATCAAGTTTGAGATCTTGCAGGAAATCTAACAACACAGCTGGCTGAAGAGGCATGCAGTTATCTAGCTTTTACATTAGCTGTCGATGAAAGCACAGACAATACTGATACAGAGCAGTTGTCCATCTTTATATGAGCCATGAAGATGGACCTCTCTGTCACTGAGGAATTCTTGGGTGTAGCTGCAATGCATGGGATGACAACAGGGAAGGAAATGTTTGAGGCTGTGGAGAAGTCCATAAATAATATTAAATTACCCTGGGAAAAGTTGGTGGGGCTAACTACCAATGGCACACCTGCAATGTGTGGTGGAAAAAAAAGTCTTGGTTGGACTAATGAAGGAGAAAATGCTAAATAATGACTGCCACACACATGTGATTACTGATTATCAGTATTGCATTATTCATCAAGAAGCTATGTGTGGTAAGGTTCTTGAAATGGATAATATAATAACCACAGTCACAAAAACAGTAAACTTTATACGAGCACGTGGCCTGAATCATCGCCAGCTCCAACTGTTTTTACAGGAAGTAGGTGCAGAGCCTGGAGATGTGCCATACCACACAAAAGTAAGATGGCTTAGCAGGAGCAAAGTCCTCAAATGATTTTTTGAGCTCAGGGAGCAAATCACTCTTTTCATGCAAAGTAAAGGAAAGCCCTTGCCTAACCTGTCAGATCCAACCTGTAGTCATCACGAAGATGTCTGATATGATCACAGCATTCTAGTGTAAACTTCTGTTATGGAAGTTCCAACCAGAACAGGACAATCTTGCCCACTTTTCTGTTTGTCAGAGTATCTCGGCCTCCTTAGCCA
This sequence comes from Protopterus annectens, assembly GCF_019279795.1. Taxonomy (NCBI): domain Eukaryota; kingdom Metazoa; phylum Chordata; order Ceratodontiformes; family Protopteridae; genus Protopterus; species Protopterus annectens. The sequence continues at coordinate 1,585,730,151 of NC_056731.1, read as the reverse complement.
CTGCTTTTTCTTGTGCTCGGTTGGCTATTAAAGTGAGCCAGTTAATTGATGAGCATGATCGGTGCTTCTCTGACTTCAGAGCACAGCACTGTGGCTTTGACATCTTTGCCAATCCTTTCACAGCCGACATCAACAGTGCACCCCATCACCTTCAGATGGAGTTGATAGAGCTTCAAGCCGATAGTGGCCCGAGAGCAAAGTTTCAGGATGTCCAGACAGAGGACTTTTACCGTCTACTACTGATCCCTGACTTGATGCCACAGCTAAGACATCATGCTGCCCGTGTTATGTCCATGTTTGGGAGCACCTTTCTGTGTGAGCAGATGTTTTCAATAATGACTCTAAACAAGAACATGCACAGATCACTCATCACTGATGAAAACCTCCACGCTCTTTTACGGGTTGCCACAACACAAGACATAAAACCAGACATTGACTCACTGACCAGGGGAAAAAGGTCTCAGACATCTGGCCAGAAAACAAGTAGGTGAGAAATTTCAAAACCTAAATTTCAATGTATTAAAAACAACAGTTTTTGAACTTTTTTGCTTATAGTATGCTTACAGTTTGTTTTGTGCTTTTTGTTATTTTCAGAACATGATTAATGCACCTTGCTAAGGCACACAGTGATGGCGTTGATGGAATTTAATGCACCAGGATGGCGTGAGATATGGTCTCTCAGGATGATGAAGTATCTTTACTCCTACTAGTCTTAGTAGATATATAGATATAACTTAATAAAAAAATTAAAAATTTGGCCCGCAACTTAGCCTATGTGTTTTTATTTCGGCCCCTTATGCAATTGAGTTTGACACCCCTGGGCTATAGGGTAGTGTAGTAATACTTGTAAGGTACAGATAACAGCACTGACTAGGAAAGTAATGTGGACTACAGGAATATACTAGTTGTTAATTGACATCTTTCTCCCCCCCACCATATCTCCAACAATAAACTATATACCCACCGCAACTGGTATGTAATGTTTCCAATGTTCTGATTATGCCATATTGGTTAATAAATATTTATATTTGTTTCCATGCATGTGCTATATTGAATTATTCCAACACTGGAGGCATGGTGGCATCAATGTACCTGCATGCTGTTGTTATTACCACTGTGGTCTCATATATGCATGTGTTCTGTTTGCTATGCAACTGTTCCATATCTGGTGTCTGGGTTAATGGGAATATCTATGCATACTGTTATACCTAACCCTGGAATGTGTTGACTATGACTATCCCACATATGATAAAATCTAAACACTATAGCACATTTGGGAAGGCTGGTCCCAGCAGATCCACCTGTCCCAGCTCAGCTGGCCATGGCACCAGGCACCAGCATGTCTGGGGCCCAACCTGGGACCTCCTTGTCCTCTGGTTCTGCACCACCTTCGCTTGGAACCACCTCAGGGGATGGGGCTCACCCCCCCCCCGGGAGCAGGCGCAGACACATACCTGTAACCACATCGCCAGGTCCGGGTCGTAGTGCGTATAGATCTCAACTAGCAGCTGGGTGATCTTCTATGCCAGCTCGAGGGCCGCATGTCATGATAGAGCATCAGTCTGGCTCTGTGACTCAGCCCCCAGCACAGCCACCATCGGGGCTGTGAAGGTGCAGTGGTGACTGCCCATGGGTGGGGACCTCAGTCCTACTGTTTCCACTAGGGGGCTCATGGGCTTCCGATTTCCCAACACCCCTCCCTATCAAGGTGTTTACCCCCAACATGTGTCATATACCGCCCCTGAATGCATCTTGTTTGTCTTGTCTGTTAACCTACCCAACCTACCTCCCCACATCTACTACCCCTCCCCAGCATCCCACTCTCACCTTAAAAAAAATAAAAAAGGACAATCTGTTCCCAAAAAAAAATCATCCCCCATACATAGCTGTCCATTTTGCACGTGTCCACTGGACACATGTAACCAGGTCTAAGTGGATTCACAACATATTACTGTTGTCCTCACCCCTCTTTCAGGGGTTTGAGTGTCCAAATCTACCTCTAAATTCAGTGTATATGCACAGCTGTTGCTGTAGAAGAAATGGGCAGCTATGGACCTTCCCTACACTCTTCCTGCACATCCCTAGCTATTTTTCCTACTGTCTTTCCCTCTTTGTGCCCTTTTTTCACCACTTTCCTATCAACCCTTTTTTATTTTCTTTTAAAGAAATTAGTGCAGAAGTTAGCGGGAGGAAGCACTTTTAAGCAGCAGTAAGCGGGTTTAAGTCTGTTTGCACGGGGGTAAGCAATGCCTACACAGGTTAAGCAATTTAGAAGCTGAGTATAAGAAACTGTAATCGGAAGTTAGCAGTGCTTACCTCTGCACAAACTCACAAACCCACTTACAACTGCTCAAATGTGCTTCAATCATTCTGTATCCAATGGCCCTTGATCTGCCCAACAACAAAATAAATAGTCTCTGCAAGGATCCAACCCAGGACACTGTACACCATAGCCAAAGTGATTTACCATTAAGCCATGTCAGATATACATAAACCTGATGTTTTCACAAATATGTCATCCTGCCCAGTCATTCAACAGTACAGGGAATGTATACCAAAATGTATGTGTGTGTGTGTGTGTGTGTGTGTGTGTGTGTGTGTGTGTGTGTGTGTGTGTGTGTGTGTGTGTGTGTGTGTGTATAGATATCATCTAAATAGATATAGCGTATCTATATATGTAGATATAATATACATATATGTAAACATATATACATACAAATGTACACATCTATAGATATATATGTCTACATCTATATGTCTCCATATATACAGCAATTGATATATATATATATGTAAGCAGATATATGTATCTACATTGGTATATACGGACATACATCTGTAGATAACAATGGGAACATAACATAAACAGATATGTCCACATGCACCGTTACTGGGGTTGAGAGGCCCCAGACAACATCTGTTAGAGCCCGGATACCCAGGAACTGACAAGGCATAGGCACAAGATGTTAACAGTACTCCATCCCACCTGTACGATGTCAGGCTGGTATCAGCAACATATCATGCAGTGCAGTCTGGCTCCCATAGGGAATGTACAATGTGGTAGCAATCAACACCCCTAGGATACTTATACACAGACACATATATGCAGATACAGATTATAGATATATATGTAACTACACATACACATGCAGAGATATTATAGTAAGCTACATATGTAGAAGGTGCACACAATATAGAACAGCCACTATTCCTACAGTTACCACTTTATCAATTGGAGACTGTATGAGCCACCCATACAAATGACAATCATTGCCTGCAACATATACCCACAGAGAGATCAAAGGATGTAACACCACACAGATGTTTGCATAAATGGGAAATCTGTATTTGTGTACTATTACAGTTGTATATGCCATGTCATATAGCTGTTTAGACACGGACATCCATATAAACTGAGTAATGCAACTGTGAAACAGTTATACTAATACAGTAGTCTGGAAATGTTAACAAATGTTGCTGTCCACGCCAAGGCCATCAAGTAGTACAATACTAAAGACAGACTGGGCCACAGGATACCAAACAATCAACAGTAAGTAATGCAGATGTATAGTTCAGCAGCCTCTATCTACACTCTGTAGACAATCCCTAGGGGGTAACGACCTCAGTTGACACAAGGGGATGTAACTGGTACATAACAAGGCATAACTGACACCATCACAAGCACACTGACAAACAGAACAGCCTGTATGGCAGGTGGAAGTAGGCCTGCATTTACCCAAGGTGGAATGTATGGTAATGTACATCCATATACATTAAGGCAGGTCACCCCTGATGGTCTTAAGGATTTTGGGCTTTCAGGAGTCTGTAGTGCTCCTATATACATATATGTATATATAGATATATGTATATGTATATATAGCTATATATGCATGCACATCCTATGTGTACAGATATGGCTAGTTATGTTGGTATATATGTATATATCAATAACTATGTGCATACATATCAAGTCTGATACACCTACTACTTTCAATACATATGTAGATATCTATACGTATATGTGCATATGCATCTCTATCTGTATATGTGTAGACATATATTGCTCTGTGTATGTATATATATCTGCGTGTTTATATGTATATCTACGTACATACACATATCCATCTATGTATGTTGATATCTGCATGTCTATATAGATATCTGGATAATTATATGTACATATATCTTCACCATATGTCCTGAACATGGAGTGTAGCCCTACCTCAGCCCCTATAGTCCCAACTTCGTAGTGCAAGGGGATGTCAGGTATGTATAGCAGATATATTTGTAGACTATTGCTACTGTAATAGGGAGTGTCTTTACAGACATGGTGTGTGTGGAAGGTCATATCTGCATTTAACATGTGCTCCACTGGCTACTGGCAGACATCCTAAGGACATCATAGTACAGTACCACTGCTAGCACGTAATGCTGCTGTGGACTACAGCAGAGATAATGGCCAATATATGTGGACAGTCTGACACACTCTGGACAGTCCAAAGGTGTACACATAACCCCTTAGTGCAAGACATGTGGACCAATCCTGACAATGTGGATGTTAACAGCCATGTAGATGGGTATAACACGTAACTACTGGTATACATGTGCCCCCATAGGTTATGCATTCATACATCCCTGTCTGTCCTGCTACATAATAACTGCTGGCACAGAGGTGCCATGGCCACATACTACCACTAGATATTGACATACATCTGTACAGCATCCCACTGCTCTGTCAGACATACATGACTGTTATGGTGGCCCAGCAGCAGTACATCTGGCAAGTATCTTGACATTCCATCTTACTGGGTAAGTACACTAAGCTGCTAGGCATGAACACTGGCCTACATTTCCTATGGGGGAATACGCATGTGCCTGCATATATAGCAGGCTCTACAGGCATGCCACAGCACAGAGTAACATACACCTGTGTTAAAGTGCATAACCACAACCAATGTGAACACAGCCACATATGGTATGCTAGCATAGTATTACAGTATATGGACTATCTGTTGAACACCAACCTCATATGTGCTGCTTACACACTAAATCTACATATACTGGGCCACTACACAGTGTGGTCCAATGCCTGTCTGCGGTATGGGACATGTATGTGTATGGCCCTACAAACATGTAAGCCGATAGGGTAACATACAGTGGAGCAGCATGTAACATCAGATAGAACAGGACCAAGAACAATTACATCTACCACAGTCTGTACACAGGCCAAGGTACATATTAACAATACACACACTGACGACAATCACCATAAGTACATAGACCTCAGCACTGTACATACAATCAAAGAATGTCCAGGTTATGTCATCAAATATAACCCCTACTATACATAACATGTGTAGCAGTCTGATATCTCACTGGCTTATCAGATATGATGTCACTAATTATGGTGTACAGCACATATGCACCCCTTACTGCATGTCATATGTACAAAGGTTGACAGGGTTGTGGCTGGAGGCACATACACAGGGCCAATATTGATATGTTGCTGTGATAACCTCATACATTTACTGTTGTAACAGGGTTTGTTGCAACATATGTCCCATGAGGGATATGAAGTCAGTAACTCTCATGGCTGTCACCATCTACAGACTGCAATCCTCACACTACCTTCTGCAGTTCACAGATGGGTGCTCTGTGGATAACAGCTGAAACAAAAGGCACCACACACTGATCAGTCTGCAGATGACCCTACAGATGGGTGTTTCCTCATAAACATAGCACTGACATGGCAGGTATTAAAACATGTAGGACAGCCATATCCACACACACCCTGTTAAACCAACATTACTCCAAATGCAGTATAACAGTACTTACAGTCTGTAGTCAGGTCAGGCACATCCCACTCCTGTGTGTTGGCCTGTTTCCACAGTGTATGTTGTTAGAGCATGATGTTCCTAGATATTGGAGAGCATTTCCATGCAATTGGCTATGGGAATGTTACCACAGCTGTTCCACATGCAGTCAGCTAGAGGAGGGCTGCAATTCATACAGAGGCCATCAGCTGATCCTGAGCATCACTTAAAATACACATGCTGCTGCCTAAGCAAAGCAGGTGTAAGTCTCCACATCCACCAGAGAGGGAGTGAGAGAGGCAGACAGAGACAAAGAAAAGCTAGGGAAGGGGGGAGAGAAAAACTTAAGCATGCTTGTGTCACACACCTACCAGTACAGGATATCAAACCCCTGATGACTATGTAGTGCTATCTCATGTCCATGCAGTTATTGGATACGCCACATAGGTTACATGTTGAAAATCCCTCAGAACGTATATGTGATGGTGAGTGACATCTGCAACAGGGATATGGTAGCTATGCGGTAGGTGTAGTACACATGTCTGTCTGCATGAACAGGTGTCAGTGTCAACACAGCCACACTCTCACAGGGATGCACACACATTGAAACACTTGGCCGGGCCAGTAACACAACTCATCACTTGTGGGATTGCCATAACACAGTACTGTGCAGGTATCACATGCACCACAGGGTCACATGGAGGTTATATGTGCAAAGGGTATGTGGAGGAGTCTGACATCAGACAGCATGCTTCAGTATGACAATGGGGGTTGTAGTGAGTGCGAATGTGGTCATACGCATCAGACAACACACACACAGACACAGGTGCCAGTACTGACATGTATGGGTGCACCGCTTCACGGGTGTGTTGTGGTTGACGGTGCCAGATGGCTATACAAGGTTAGGTGATGGGTATGCCTTGGCATCAGGCCACATTACAATATTCTGCCTTGCGGCTCAGGGGTGTAGTATCTAGAGTTGCCCACACAGGTGGGTATTGTATTCACCATCCAGTCACCTGGGTGACTATTGCATGTGGCCAATGCTGTACATTGTTTGCCATGTATGTGTTCCTTAGTCCATGATATGGACAGTGTCTAGGATGTGCACACCTCCCACATGCATGTACAGTGACATGTGGAACTATATCTGGGGTGTCTGGCCCATGTTGTGTGCAGAGATTATCATCAGATGTGCCAGTCCTGGCCTTATGTGGTGGGAATTGTTAATAGACAGCAGGTTGACCCTGCACCTACATTGATAGCATGATACCAGTATTCCCTGGTGTCAGTGGCATCTGTCCATACAGGGCTTGTGTTTCAGGCATGGTATGTCCTTTGTGGATCACATTTGATGGCACCACAGGTGTTGCAGGTGTCCAGTGGGGAACATGGGGGAGGTGCACTGTCAGCATGTACATGCCTGTTGGACTGATGGACAGGGTGCCATGCCCTCTGTAGCCCACTGCAATCACACCATGGTTACTATCAGTGGGCAATATGCAGGGTACTACCAACATAGCGGCTGTTGCCTAGGCAAGTGTGTGTGTGTGTGTGTGTGTGTGTGTGTGTGTGTGTGTGTGTGTGTATGAGACATGGGTTGAGAGTGTTCCCTGGGTAATACATGGGTTGCTAACATTGTTCAGCTGGCATTGATGTCACATTTAGGGGTATAGATCTGCACCCCAACCTCTTGGCTATTTTACAACTGTTATCCCTGTACAGTGGACATTGTGATATATACTTGGGCCACCATATATGAAGTTTGCAAAACCCGCTCCACATTGAGTCCAGTTGTTACACACTCACAACCACCTCCACACAGGATATGAATGACAAACACAAACACACACACACAGACACACACACACCTGTTATGTCTGGGATTAGAACTCCTACCTAACTATTTTATCACATAACAGCAGTACGCAGTTATAGTACATGCCATGGAGATTACTGGGCTACACCTTTCCCAAAGGTGTATTTCAAAGTGGATGACATCAGCAGCCTTGCCAAAGTAGGGCATTTGAATTATTGGGAGTGTGATTAGGCTAAAAAGCATTGCTCTGTACACAGACAAGGACACACACACACACACACACACACACACACACACACACACACACACACACACACACACACACACACGCACACACACATAGACACACACAAGTCTTTGAACAACAAGTACCAGTATAATTCTGCTATAGCACATGTGGGGTATAAACAACTTGAGACATAACTTGCTGGACTACATGAAGACAGACATGATGGAGCCCTTGGACTATGTGTCCACAGGTATGTATGAGCCTAGCTTCGATCAGCATTCTACCTTCCCCAAGGATGATGCCTCATTATGACCTAAAAGTAATTGACTTCAATAATTAACTTTGTTTTTAGTGTCACTCCAATATTTGTCAGCCTGGTAGGGCATGATCGCTAGGTCATGCTACTTCTCCAAGGATGTTCTGCAACTGACCCCTTTAGGCATTTGAATATTGGCTAAAACATTTCTATCACCATAATGCCTTTTTAGACAAAGCCAAACAGATAAACTTACCAACATAATGAAACAAGCAAAAAAAAAAAATATATATATATATATATATATATATAAAGGTGCTGCTGATCACTTCTAAGAACCTAAAATAGAAACTCCACTTCTTGCAAGCCCGCCACAACTTGGACAGCATAGACATCTATGTAGTGAATGAAAAGTGGTTTAAATTGGCAGAGAGTACTCTGTCTCTGCAGGACTATGATACTGTTCACATATTTAGACAAGCTACTATGCAGGAAGGGAAAACTGGTGGAGGTGTTTCAATGTTCATTCAGAAGAGACTCACATCACGGCTGGTAAAGCAGTGTGTTGCCCTAGATCTTCTTCAAGTCCAGCTCACCATCAGTAAAGTTCCTTACTATATTCTAAGTAGCTACAAAATGCCTTCTATAACCCAGGAATGCCATAACACCTATTTATATGAACTGGAATCACTCAGCATTAAAGTCAATACCTTCTTCCTGGGTGACTCCAACTTTACAGCTACAGACTGAGAAATATATACCACCACTAGACTGCAAGCCCAGAGAGTCATGAACTTTGTTAACACAAACACTCTGGACCAAGAGAACCTATGGGGGAAACCATCCTTGATCTTGTCCTCACAAATATGGGGGAATCATGCTCCATCCCTTGTGTAACATCCTCATTCATCAGTTCCAACCACAAAGTGGTCTCCTTTGAAATAAAACTAAAACCTGATCTCTACTGTCTCTGGACTTTTAGAAATTTTTCAAAGGCAAGTTTTTACTTCTAAGTGATACCCTGGCAAGTTTCAAATCCCTGCAAACTCAGAAAACTCTACTGCTTATGCAGAAATGTTCACCACTAACTTATATAAGCACGTGAATAACTCTAAAGAAGCAGCTGTATGGAGTAGAAACAAGAGCAGTGTGACTCCTAAAAACAAACCTCCCTGGTGGACCTACAATATCAGTAAGCTTTATAACAGAAAGAAGAAAACTGTGACCAAAAATAAAAAGTGCAACACCTAGTATGTTAGAAACTCATTCAATAAATTAAATAAGCAACTCAGAAGCCTACGTAAAATAACCAAGGCCAAATTTGAGGCAAAAGTAGCCACCAAGGCCAAAGATAACCACAAGGTCTGCTTCAGCTATGTCCATTATGTCAAAAGCTCTACACATCAGTGCACTGAGCTGATTGTGAATGGCACTGCCTATACTGAAGATGAAGATATAGCAAACCTGCTGGCTGTTAAATCCAGCTCCAACTTCAATCCCCCACCACAGAATATCTCACAAGAAATATCAGAAACCAACAGCTCCCCTCAGCTACCACATAGAACCAAGTCCCAGAAGCTCTTTCAAAGGCCAAAAATACTACATCTGTGGGCACTAATAATATTCCTGGATGTATCTTGAATAACATGAGGCATGACTTATCCATGCCCCTAACAATACTGTTCAGCATCAGCCTCCAAATAGGCTTCATACCAAGTGAATAGAGGACTGAAGCAGTCATACCCTTGCACTAGGGAGGGCCGTTCACCAACCCAGGTAACTACTGACCCATAAGTCTGACCAGCCTGATATGTAAAGCCATGAAAAGATTTATTATAGAATTAATCAATAAGAACATAAAAAACATCCAAACACTGAACTGATCCTAGTTTTCTTTCATCATGAAAAGGGCATCTATAATCTTACCTTTGTCTTTATCTTGCAAGATAGCATTAGTGAGAAAACAGGGGGTAGTCATACTGCTTATTTGCAAACAGAACCCTAATTGTTTGTGAGACAGCAGGTAACACTCCTGAATGTAGTGAGAAAGTTGGGTGTAAACAACTTTTTCACAGTCCTTACCAAGAGCTGGAAGGATGGAGATGGGGCAAAAGTATGAACAACAACTAGGACTGGATTATTTTGGGAGTGGTTGGATTATGACTGTGTTCTAGATAGCTGGCATGACATTTTTTGTGAGACAATGTATATAGATATGAGTTGGAGGGAAAGGTGATCATGACAGTGGATTTAGGAGAAGAGGGGAAGGAATGAACGTTGGGGGGTGGGGGGTAGCTGAGCGGGTGGGAGAATAAGGAGGACATGTTGTTTTACTATTGGAGGAAGTCATTGGATATCAGCTTGGATTTGCAACATTACAGGAAGGCTGTAGAGTTGTATGACTGTTGTATCAGAGATTGGCATTTTGTTTTTGTGTAGGGAGGATTTGGGTCACCTGATGGATTATTTGGCTAAGTTCGTAAAGGCAGTAGAATAGCAAAGATTGTTGGGGAGGGGTGGACTTTCCACTTGTGACACATTTAATCTCTACCTTTTAAAAATTAATTGAATTCTTTGTTTAGTCAGGTGGGTTTATGAGACTTATTTCTGGGCAGACCTTGTCTTGAAGGTGGAGGAGATTTGTACTGAGGTTGTTTGCTGCTATATACATATCCTTTTCTGAAAGAACTATAGACCCATTAGCATGACTAGTCTGATTTGCTAAGCCATAGAATACAACATAATTGACCTCATTAACTATGATGTCACAATCCTTATTAGGCTAGATCTACACCAGTTTGACTTTGCCAAAGTGAGATTGTGCCTACTTAATTTAGCCAACTTCTTCACAACGATCAGTCTGGCTGTAGACAGTAGTCATCCTGTTCAGGCAGCATATTTGGATCTAGCCAGAACATCTGACATTATTACCTATGTTGGCATCATTAATAAGCCAAATACCTTAAACATAGTGTGGTGAGGTGGAGAGCAAACTGGCTAAAAGGCAGAATCCGTATTATCAGAGTGGCAGATGCCTCCTCTGTAAGAATGAAGGTAATTAGTGGTGTCACCAGCATGGTGTCCCTGGCATTCAGTACTGGGACCCCTTCTCTTTAGTATCTACTTCTTCAGTCTCCAAACCAGAATTCAGCACCTTTAGTTAACTAAGTTTGCAGATGACTAAAATCTGGGAGTTATTATAACCCCCCAATACCGTCTCATTATAACCTGGACTAGTACATTGAAAAGGGGCTAAAATATTACATACAAAGAAGCATAGTGCTGTCTCTATAAGGAAGCAGCTTTCCCATCAAAATTCAGTATAGCTAATACCCCTCAAGAAAATGGCAATGCAGTTAGGGATTTGGAAATCTGGCTCAGCAATTTACTTCTCATTTGACCATCATATAACTACAGTAGTCGGAAAATCATTCTATTAAGCAAAACTAATATCTAATGGCATATCATCAGGTTATCATACATTTGTGCATAGACCCTAATTAGACCTATTTTAGCATACAATGTCCTTTTTGGGATGTACTTATCAAGACATATTAGGCAACTGGAAAGGCCCCACAGGTTCTTACCCAAGAAGATTGCTGGTTTAAAGACCACAAGCTAGCAGGAAAGGCTCAAAGTGCTATCTCCTTACTCTGTGTCTAATAGGCTCTTATTAGGAGACCTATACCTTATATTCTGAGCCATTAGAGACCCCATTATCCTTGATCTCCTGCATCTCAGCAAATCCAATACGTGTGCTAGGACTGGAAGAAGATACCCAAATCTCCACCAAAAGATAAATAAAACTCAATGGAGGAACGCATTTATTATCCAACAGCTACTTCATCTCTGGAACAGACTTCCCTTGCAATTAAAAAATGTGAGAACACAGAATGCTTCAAATCAATCCTGGAAGAGTGGATGGATGCCCCTAAATTTGCCCCTAGACTGACTTGCTTTACCCTTCTTGAGAAAGAAGTTAGAGCATAAGGACAGGTTTTGGCATTGGGGAGGTGCTGGCAATGAGAGCATGGTCTTTTGACTCAACTATCTTGAAACTCATATGAAGTTATGAATCTATAAACCAAAAGGAATAGGCAAGCAAGCAGAGAATAGAGAAGTACCAGTGAATGTATTTGGAAAGGAGTGGGGAAAGGAGCAGAGTTTCAGGAAAGGTTTATGGCAAACACATGGGGCTCCATGTATGGCATCAGACATTGAGCTGTAGAAGGGGAAGTCATTGTGCTGTAGATGTGGGAAGGAGGAGACAGTGTTGTTTCATTGGATAATGAAATGTCAGATACTCAAGCAGATATGGGGAATGTCAACAAGAAGAGATGCCAGAGGATCAGCACAGGTGATGGGCTTTAGATGGACATACAGTAGGAAAGTAATAGGATAGCAGCATGAGAACTGTGACATAAGGAGAAAGGAGTATTATAGGATTGGATGGTGGTGAACTGGAAAGGTGGAAATGAAAGAGTGAGTAATATAAGACAGGTATGGTGGACAAACCAAAGACATTTGAAGAAGTACACTAGGGCATAAGGGACAGATTTAATAAATGGTAGAAGGAAAGCATTCAACAAAATTAGTAGGTGAAAAACATGGGGACATACAGGAATGGAAAAAGTATACTTTAGAAAGCAAGCAGTAGGCAGATATGGGAAAGTTAAAACAGCATGTGCTTGTTAGAATTTTGCAGAATAGCAATAAAACAATTAAAAAATTGTAATGAGGACTTTTTTCATGAGTTCTCACCAAGTTTTGTAGGAGGCATTTATACAACAAACACTACTTTTGTTTCTCTGTTAGATTTTCATAAGTGGCCAAGAACTTTGCCAGTGTTGTGAAACTGATGTCAGTTCAAGAGAAACAATTTAACTCAGATCTAATCCTAAATCTCAAAGTTCTTGATGCTCTGCCATATCTAAAATTATTTCATAAAGAAATATCCGCATTTTATTTCAATTTTAGTTAGTTTTTGTTCTTAACACTGCTCACACAAAAGAAAATATTTAGAGGAAAGTTGAATGCACTGTCACCAGGTAAATGAAAACAAAAGCTTAACGTGTTGTGTTAAAATGATGCCATCTTTTTTTTTTTACTTTAATTTTATATTCTTTTGTGTAACCTGTAAAAATTCAAGGAAAGATCATTTTCAAGCACAACCACAAAATATAGAAAATGGCAGAGAATTACTAGGAATCACAAGGCGTGGTTGATAATGAACAATAATTTCTCAATGTAGCTTTGACTGAATAAACAGAAAGGGTGTTGCAACCAATTACACAGAAGAACACACACTGCATGGCTTCAAACTATTCACCTCCACCACTATGTTATTGCATTGCAGAGAAAAATTGTAGGTCTTCACTATGGCTGACAGCATAAGATTCTCTGTATCACATTTGCAATGAAGACGAACAGTCCAAATTTCAGTCTATGTTCAACACTGATGACAGGTTTGTAGGCTCACAAAGTATTAGATAAAAACTTTTTGTGAAGTGCTCTATCATAAATCTTCAGCTGTAATTCCATGCTCTTGTAGTATCTTTCCTCTTACAATACATGCATAATGGTTGTGATAGAGGGAAGGTTCACCACATGGTTTAGGCTAATGGGATGCCTTCTGTTAGAAAACAGTGGTCTGACAGAACAGCCTTCAGTCTATTTCTTTTTCTCAGTCAGGTACCAATTCAAGCAGCTATGTAAGGAATCTGCTTGGGAGTGTGGGCTTCCACTTTAAATTTCTGAATTCTTTGATGTATTCTGTAAAAGAAACTTCTGAGCTGGTGTAAAACAGGAACATACACCTGATTCCCCACCCTATTCTACAGGATATATAGAATGTATGAGTTGCTTTTATTTATTTATTTATTTATTTTACATTTGTTAACCGGGAAATTCAGACTGGACCAGGTCCATTTTCAGCGGAGGCCCGGGGAGAAAAGCTCCGGCATCAAGTTATACAGTACATCCAGCATAATACACAAAAACAGGTTACATTATGTATGCTGAGCATAGTAATATAACAAGAAATTAATAAAACACTCCAGGTAAAAGAAGATATAGAAGATAGGTAAAAAAGACAATGTCAGTTATACATTGGTAAGAGAAGAAAATATATCAAGTAAGATTCTACAGTTAAAAGTACCCTTTCAGATGACCAAGTCTACAGGGGATCAGAGATCCACCATGTGATCAGAGAGCAGTTTGGGGAGTTAATAGCAGCATGGGTAGGGTTATGTGATACAAGGGCATAACCAGGTACTAAGAAGATGCAATTTGAGGGAGTTTTTGAATATGGATGTGGAGGGGGTTAGTGGACATGGATAGGGAAAAAGAGTTCCAATTTCTGGTAATGGTGTGGGAGTAGACCGCTTTCCCTGCATTATTGTTAGCCTTGGAGATGGAGAGGAGGGATTTTTCACTAGATCTTGGGTACCGGTTTGCAGTATAGACAGTAAGTAGGTTGGATAATGAGGGTTTTTTTCAGGATATTTGAGAATATTGTAGGCTGTGCCCAGCTGGTGATAGTTAAGTAGCTGTGGTAGCTCAAGCCATTTTAGTTCTTTTAGTGCAGTACAGTGATGGGCTCTATAGGTTGAGTTAGTAGCAAACTTTGCTATTTTAGATCACATTGTCTGATTTGGGTAAAGATTGGTGCTGTGTATAATAGAGTTGAGAGGAGGTGGCTGTGTGCAAGAGTGACGTGTGCCTGTATAGGAAGCCTAGCTTTTTGTGTACTAGTTTTATGGTATATGAGATGTGAACATCAAAGTGGAGATTATTGTCTATTTCAATGCCCAGAAGTTTGGTGTGGTTAGAAGGGGAGATGGTGGTGCCATCCTTAGATGTTATGGTAAACGTTGATCTAATAGGATAAGTAGTAGAAGTTTTGTCTTTTTGGGATTTAGAATTAGTTGGATACCTAATATCCATTTTTCTACTGAGTTAAAGGTATCTTTAATGAATGTATGTAGGGTGGTGGGAGATGAGGCGGAGCAGATCAGGGTTGAATCATCCGCATATTGTATGAGTGTGGCATGTTGTGTAGATCTATTAAGGTTATTTGTGAAAATAGAGAACAATAGTGGGCCCAGTATAGAGCCCTGTGGGACTCCTATGGTGGTTGGAAGTTGTGTAGACAGAGTTCCTTTCCACTGGACTCTTTGTTGCCTGTCAGATAGGTAGTTTCTGAACCAGGCTATAGTAGAGGGGGTGAAAGATAATGATGTTAGTGATCTAGTAGAATGGAGTTGGAGACCATATCAAATGCTTTTGAGAGGTATAGGAAAATGGCTGATACATATTTATTATCATTCATGTGAAGGTTTATATGATTAGTGAAGGATAGAAGGGCTGTGATAGTGCTGTGATGTGGACGGAAACTGTGTTGTGTGGTAGATAGTAGATTGTGCGTGTTAAGAAATGTTATCACTTGCAAGTGGATGCATTTCTCAAGAATTTTGGATAGGGGGCAAAGGATGGCAATAGGTCGGTAGTTGGAGAATCCGTAGGAGTTACCTCCTTTATGGAGAGGAATGATATGAGGTACTTTCCAGAGTTTGGGTATGTAGGATTCTAGTAGGGAGCGGTTGATTAGGATGGATACAGGATATGATAGGGAGTCACTAACCATTATTAGGTATGCGGCAGGTATGTTATCAGCTGCCAATGTGGTTGGCTTTAGTTTTAGGAGGAGTTCTTTGATAGTTGAAGTGGGCACTGGTGATAGGCTGAAAGAGCGGATAATGTGGGATAGGTTGGGTTGTGATTGAGGTAGACTGTTTTTGGTTATTTGACTGGACAGGGCTAAGATGGATTTAGTAAAATGGTTATTAAATTGAGAAGCTATGTCTAGGGTATTGTTAGTACAGCTGGGTGCTGAAGTAGTGGTTTTGCTTGGCTTTAGTAGGGAGTTAATGGCATACCAGAAATTTTGTGGATTATTTGAATATTTCCTTTGGGCACTAAGAAAATAGTTTTGTTTGTTTATTTTGGATTCAGCCTTGGCCTTGTTTCTAAGCTGTTGATAGTGTTGCCTGGAGCTAGGGGTTTTGTCAGTTTTCTAGATTTTCCAGGCTTTATCTCTGGCTTTTAGTAAGGCTCTGGTGTCCCTATTTAGCCAGGGTGTGTAGTTGGCTTTAACTCTGATCTTTCTGCTGTGAGCTAGACTGTTAAGGATGTTAGAGAAGGTAGTATTGAAGTAGTCTACTGCCTGGTCTAACCCAAGTATTGTAGTGGTTCCCAGTTGCAGTGGCTTAGGACAGTATTTAGGTATTGTGGGGTAAGGTTATGGTCATCTCGTACGAGTTTGTAGACTACTGGTTTGGGGTGATTGGAGTATTTGTGGAGTAGGAAGGTGGGGATATGATCACTTAAGTCATCTGGGAGACAGCCTACTGTCCCTCATAAAATCGTCCAAGGATGCTTTGAAAGAAAACTTGCCAAGGACTCCAAAGATAACCACATGGCATTCTTTAGCTATGTCAAGAATCTGCGTGGCAATGCTCAGATCTGCTCGGAGCTAGTGCAGAATGGCACAAAATACACTGAACCAACCGATATTGCCAACATCCTGGCAGACAGGTTCAGTGCAAACTTCACCCCCCTCTCACTCCCAAAAGGGCCCATAGCCATACCAGAAAAATGTAGAGCCCCTGAAATCAGACACTCAAGTTAAAATACCCCTCTCCAAAGCCAAAAACACAGCATCAATGGGACCGGACGGTGTCCCAGGCTGCGTCCTACACAAGCTCAAAGATGAACTAACCCCTCACCTAAACACACTGTTCAAATTCAGCCTCTCCACAGGCTACATACCCATAGAATGGTGCACAGCAATGGTTATTCCACTCCACAAAGGTGGAGCCACAACAGACCTCGGGAACTATCGCCCTATAAGCCTGACTAGCTTGGTCTGCAAGGCTATGGAGCGCATCATCATGTAACTCATTAACAGAGATACTGGGAACCTCGAAACACTGGACCCTACCAAATTCAGTCTTGTTAAGGGCAGATCATGCCTCCTAAACCTGGTGGACTTCTTTGAGACAGTTACCAAGGCTATAGACGAGGAAAAGGTGGCACACACAGCCTACCTAGACCTTGCAAAGGCCTTTGATACCATTCCCCATTCTGGTATTATAGACAAGCTCACTGGCCTGAACATAAACCCCTGTGTCACAAGATGTGTTGCCAACTGGTTCATGGACAGAACCCGCATGGTGAGAGTTGCAGGAGCTAGGTCTGACTCTAAACCGGTTACACATGGTGTTCCCTAGGGCTCAGTCCTAGGACCCCTCCTGTTCAGCATATACTTCTCAGAAGTACAGACAAGCACAGGAGGACTATGGCTGATGACTGCAAACTAGGGGTTATAATTGACTCACTGGCTGACACAGACATCCTCCAAAAGGGTCTCACTGAGACAGATACCTGGTGTCAAAATCATGGCCTCAAGCTAAATGCCAAAAAGTGCATAGTTATTCCCTTTGGAAATAACTAAGTACCCACAAACTACCACATAGGTGGTAGTCCCCTAAATACGGAAAACATAATAAGGGATCTGGGGACCCAAGTAGATAGTAATCTCTCCTTTGATAATCACATTGCCAAAGTGGTTAGAAAATCCTT
The DNA here is from genome assembly GCF_019279795.1 of Protopterus annectens. Lineage (NCBI taxonomy): Eukaryota > Metazoa > Chordata > Ceratodontiformes > Protopteridae > Protopterus > Protopterus annectens. The sequence continues at coordinate 1,585,712,392 of NC_056731.1, read as the reverse complement.
CTACATGGCCCACCTAATCACAAAAGGGTTTGCATCCAGATCAAAAGAGGTCATTGTGCCCCTCTACTCATCACTCATCAGACCCTTCATAGAGTACAATGCCCCATTTGGGATGTACCTTGCAAGACACCTGCAACGGCTGGAAAGACACAGAAGTACCTCACCAAGAGGATCACTGGCCTCAAACAGATGCCCTCTACAGCTCGACTGAAGAAATTCCAGATGTACTCGGTTGCATACCGCCTGCTCAGAGGTTATCTCTGCCTGACATACAAGGCCATGTCCAACCCAGAATTGATGGACATGCTCCACCTAAAGAAAACCTTGTCCCCTCATGCCACACGTTTTAGGGATCTAAACCTCACCACAACAATAAATAGGACGTGCTGGAGGGATAGATTCCTGTCCCAGAGACTTCCCATGCTTTGGAACAAAATTCCAATCTACATTAGGCAGAGCTCCTCGCTAACACTCTTCAAGAGAAACCTTGACGAGTGGATGGAAAACAGAAAGTTTATCCCGGGGATCACTTCAGTGGATCTGCTGGACAAAGGCACAGGGAACTAATCTAAGGGGGTCGCAAAAGTCAACACATTCTGGCTAGGCTTATAAATGCCTTTGGGCAGATAGCCTAGTACCTACCTATGAACCTATAAGCCTATGGACCACACTGTGAAATACAATATAGGTGTAAAACGTATCACAAAACTGTTGTAGGCAGGATGAAATTCATGATAAAGGCAGTTTTGCAAAAGTCAGACTTGCCAGCCATGCAATTAATTTCTAAGTAGAATCACTGACTGATGAAGCTAACAAAGAAAAGGGAGAGAAGAGGCAATAAAATGAAGTGGCATACAGATGTGTTAATGTAGAATCAGGCATGCTTCATGTGCGTTAACGCTGCCAGGATTTCCTCCATTACGTAGCCTAACCGCACATACCAGGGAAAAGGGAGGAGAAGAAAGCAAAGTAAATTGTTATTTGTGCAACCCAACACCATAAAAAAATCAAAGGTGTTCCCTAGGTAAAAGTATAAAGACAGGCAAGCAAGAGGTGGAGTAATGAAAATTATACCATGACCCCCCCCCCATTAATATTCCAAAACGTGCACGCTGATTGGCCAGCGTGCACATTGTAAATTGACTTATACTAATGGAAAAAGGTCCGGTCGCCCGGAATTTTTCCATTAATATAAGTCTTTTTTAAAACACTGTCTTGTTATGTTAAAGGAGTTTAACATAGCGACACAGGTTGAAAAAAAGCAACAGAGATCTCCGTTGCTTATTTTAAAGCTGTCTCGCTATGTTAAACCCATTTAACATAGCAAAACAGTTTATAAAAAGCAACGGAGATCTTGCTTTCTCCATCGCTTTTTTCAAAACTGTCTCGCTATGTTAAATGGGTTTAACATAGTGAGACAGCTTTAAAATAAGCAATGGAGATTCTCCGTTGCTTTTTTCAACGCTGTCTCACTATGTTAAACCCATTTAACATAGCGAAACAGTAAAAAGCAATGGAGATCTTGCTTTCTCCGCTGTTTTTGCCCACAGCTCTGATGTACTGCGTAGGCATACGCATGCGCAGTACATCAGAACTGCCGCGGAATACCAGACAGCTGCGGAAGGGCAGCAAGGAGGCATTATACAATGCTATTATTTAAGAAAAGTAATTATTTTTTTCTTAAATAATGTCATTGTATAATAGCAATAACCCACTTCTGGGTGTGGGTAATGCTGGATTTACCCACGGTTGGCATGGTTTGGTCCGGAAGCCCTCGGGACCAAACCATGCCAACCGTGGGTAAATCCAGCATTACCCACACCCAGGCGTGGGTTATTGCTATAGTAATTCACATTATAAATAAAGGTTTCAGAAGAACTAGCCTGAGATCCTCTTCAGCCTTAGTGGGAGTAATAACAATGTGAGCGGGAAGAAGAATGAAAACCAACCTAGTTTATTAATAATCACTGCCAAGCCTAGCAGCCATACCTGATTTACCTACCATCTGACTCAGTTTGGTGTAAACAGAACCAGGAGTGGATAAAAGGCATGGCTGACAGACATGGAAGTGATTATTACTATAATAATTATTATAAATATCATTATTATTATATAACAGAACTCTTAAAAAATATCTGGAACCTCCTTAAACAGCTGCTTTGTACAACCAGTGTCCTTTCTGTAGCTGAGTGTTTCTGCAGAACTCAAAAGTGGGAGTGTTTTTCAGACAGACTACACAAGAGCATGCCATCAATGCGCTGCTCCAAACATGCAGAGTGTTGCATTTGTGTAGCTCATGCCATCGTTAGTCTGATGAATGCATGTTTCCGGCAGTCAGTAACTTGATTTCAGTTTTAAAGAAAAATATACTTAAAGGTATCCACCTTCATCTAATTTAGGGACAATATGCAATCTGGAAGTTTTTTTTTTTTTAATATTAAGACATTCTTCATAAACTTACAACCCACGTGTTGTTGGCAGCAAGTTCAAATTAATTTATCTTTGTGCTGAACAGAGCTTTTATTGTACTTTACAACCAATAAGAGATACCATTTAGCCAATTAAATAATCTGTACTAATAGTTGTTTTAGAAGCGGCATATAATTTTCACATAGAAATCTGCAGTTAACAGAATTAGATATAAGGCAGTAATTTCCCTAGAAATAAAACATACTTTTAAGAAAGGCAAGTAAATGTAAAAACAGGTTAGAAATGCAGAGCTACAGTACAGAAGGAATAAACAGGAAGTAAACATTATAAAAAAGTACCTGTGTTAGTAGATACTAAGGAATTTGTAAATCTATCCAGCCATGACATTAGGCAGGGCCTTTTTTTCCCTGCTGGCTTTGTCATATCCTCCTAGTTATGCAGACAGTAATGGAAAAAAAAAAACAGTTGAGCTAGGGGAAAATGTCTGATGTCAACCAAAACTGTACAGTAAAGTAAGAAAAAATGTAATGACTCAAGTAAAACACAGTACCGTCTCCTTTCCCACACTATGTTTTTGGTTAACATTCCTTGTGAACCAGTTGTGTGTGGCAGTAGTTTCCATAGCCTCAGCACTGTGTGTCAGAATGGAATGTAGACTGGATACGGAGGCAGCACTTCCATCATCTAGTCAGTAGTAGCTTAATAAAGATGAAATGAGTTCTGTCTGATTTCTGAAACACTCCTTTCATAAAGAATAGGATTATGATTGGGTGTCATCATCAAAAAGTACTAGGTTGGTTAACAAATGACAATGAAAAGCAATTAATAAGCAGAAATAAACATAATAAAGTGAAGTAAAATGTATAAGGATATTGTTTTTTTTCAATGATTTCACACAAATGTCTCCACCAAACCAAGTATTTTCTTTATATTTTTTTCTGGTGGACACAGATCCTAGCATTCTGCTCTGCAGAAACAAAACAAAGCTGAAAGTATTTTATTAGATGCTATTATGCAGGTTTAAAGTTGGCTTTTAATAAGGCATAAAATTCCATGACATCCTCTTGATAAAGTAATGCAAATTTTGTTTCAAAAGTAGCTTTCCCTGAAGACTAAGAGAAAACTCTTGAAATGTGAGGCAGTAAATGAAGTAAAACAAATTACACATTTTAGTAAAGCTGCAACCACATGAACTTTGATGTTCAGTAAATACACAAAATCACAATGTGCAGCAAAAGGTCCATGCAAGCAATAACTTCTTCCTAAAACATTCCTGATTTAAGAAACTGGCTATATCTTCATTTTCAAGTTAATATGTTTTATCTGCCACCTCCCCAGAGCTGACCTTGTTCGATTACCCATCACACCCCTCTCATGGCTATGGTCATAGCCAATTGGTGCCAACCTCCAGAACCCACTAATGTCTTCACAGTGCATCCCCTATCAGAGTGGGGTACTATCAGACAGACCCTTAGCATCATGGTCCCTGACAGAGAGTTTTTCCCATCCAGTGAATGTAATGATACTTACCACCAATATCTGACCTGGCTAACTTGGGCATAGCTGTGCTCCTACAATACAGAGGATGGGGCTTGTGCATTAACAGAAGAATGGAGGGAAACAGGGTGTGGCATGCACCAGTCAAGAGACTTGCATCATTTTCTATTTTTCTTTTTCTCTGAGAGGGCACATATCATGCTATCTTGTGTTAAGATCCCTATGCTTTCCAGTATAGTGTTTCTGCAGTGGCAGGTTAAGTGTATCTTGGGCACAGGGCAGTTTTCAAACCATGGGGCCCCCACACATGCTTTTTGTTATTAGACCATGCAGTAGCCACAATGAAGTATACCATCCATATGTCTTAACTTCTCTGATCAGGAATTAGGGACTAAACCAATATTAATGGGAGGACAAAGGTTCAAAATCAGGGACAATTTTTTTTAATATTGCTCTAATTCACTTAAAAAATTGATAGGAAAATGCTTTACCTCACACCCACCTTGAACTCTGGCTGCATATCATCCCTCAGAATCGATAACCTACCTCTTCTTGTATCCTTCTGTAATGAACAATCCATATCACCCTTGCCCAGCATATACCCCTGCGTTCTTCCCCATCTCCATCCCATCTTCAGTATCCTCTTTTGTCATAATACTCTATAATTCTCTAATCTCAAATAAGGTTCCTCCTAAATGTATACTTGCCATAATACTCAAACAAGAGACTTCTATAATTAGTGTATACCACTAATAAGAATTTGATAATTGATTTTTTTCAGATAAACTGTACATACCATGCTAATTACAAGTTATATTATATTCAGTTTGTATTGTCAAATTAATCATACATATCGTATGTTTATTTCCAACTTGGGAACCTGCTAAGATTAGGACTCACCCTCGAAGGTTGTATAACAAAGGACAACTTGAGAGAAGGAATAATTGACTGTCAGTAGCAATCTGCAGAAATAACAGGCATTACTGTGGCTGAGTCACACTTGGGTGCAAATTCAATAAAGCTTACACTGTCAATTCTTCCATGTGTGTATCGTGGCAAGATGTGAACATGGAGCAGTGAGTTTTAGATCCAGTAAACTCCATGTAGTGGCATGCAATCATGCACACTCAAGCGCAATACCAGAAACTTTCATGGAATGCAAATTTCAACATAAGTAGCTGAAATTTATGCTAATGAAGTGAAACAACACAGTGGAGAGATCGAACAGCCTTAAACACAACAGTGTAGACTCCCAACATGGACACAGTGTCTACACAGAAGCAAGGGCATGTAAAAGTACAAAAATATGGACAGAATGCCCATGAAAAGGAAAACAACACACATATAATGGGTGATGTATACACTGTGGATGTCTAAAAGCAACAGGGGGTATGTCAGATTGGTATACATTTAAAATAATTTTTTTATGACGTTTGCACAGTGTGCCACTTTCAGCAAAAGGTTTTAAAAATGAATAATGGAAATGTCATTGAAAAGAGGAGTATAATGTAGTGTCGCAATGGGTAGAGTAATACCTTGCCTTGTGTCTTTAAAACTGTGCTCCTGTGCTGTTGCCTAGCTTACATGGCTACTAACTGTGTAGATTCCAGGCTGTCAGTACAGTTATTATGCAAATGAGTGCAATAATCAGTGGATTTCTTGACTCACAAAAAAAGCAAGAACTGTGTAGGGATCTGCACTTTGTGTAAGCTCCTACACAGTGTTTATGTTTACCATGATTGCTGAGGACATTGGAGGGGGGGGGGTCAGGTACATTTATTGTTTTTTTAATTGTATTGCATTTGTTTGCCAGTGCTCCACTTTGCGCAAATGGTTAGGGAGATGCATACTTTGTTTGTGTGACGAGAACAGGTATCAGACATGAGCTAGACATCCAAAAATAGAAACCAGATGCATTCAATTAATATTGCTGAGCATCAGTGAGTATCACGCAAATCTGGTAAGCAGGACTGCACTCTGCTAAGGCACTTTGCATAACTACTCTTGTGGTGATAGGTGTTAGGCATGGGACTGAAGTGTAGATGGCCCTGGGTTCAGGTACAAGGTATGGCAACTTTTATACGTGTCCATAGTGCCCTACATACCTCTCAAACTCTTAGAGCAGGAAATCAGGGCACAGCAACAAATATTGGGAGGCAAAGGCCCAAAACTAGGGACACTTTTTAAATATTGCATGTACAAACTTAGAATGGTGATAGATTAACAGGAGTTGCATTACCATGAATTTTCTGAAGGATATGATGTGTAAAATTCAGATTTCTGCCATTATTTACTGACCACATTTCTCAATGATTTGCCATTGATTGTCTAGAAAACCACAATATTGTGTGAAACAGACTAAAAATATGAATCAAACATCTGGACATTATGCAAAAATCTGGGCAGTTGAGAGGTATGGTGTCCTATCATTCTCATGCACCACGTCTCCCTTAAGACTACATGCTGAAACATTACAAATTGAGGGCACTATATATATATATATATATATATATATATATATATATATATATATATATATATATATACATATATTGGCAAGCCATCCCTTTGTTTCTCCACCTGCAATAACACCAACAAGCACAACAACCCTGTGTCACCTTGATTTTTCCACACATATATCAACCACTGTACAAGTTGTAATATACGATGTTGTGTTCTTCCTCAAGGACAAGTCCAATTGATGATGCTCACAGGCTTGCTCATCTAAATGCAAACAGACAAATAGGCTCAATAAAGGTATTGTTTTTACACAACTAAGCTACTAAACAGTATTCATCTGCTAGGATACTAGCCGCAGATGACACTACGAAGCAATATGACCATGCAGGCCTCCCAAGCTGCTGTTAAACACATGGATTGGTTACGTCATCTAGTATAAGTTCACCTGCAGTCCTACATAAATCAGCCTTGTGTTGTGGTGCATGTTTAAGTACTCTGATCTGCAGTCTGTAAACTTAGGTAGGAGTTCTAATCTCACTGCAGTCAACTGTGTATATATAAACAAAAGTGGAAGTGTGTATCCCACTACAATTTCACAAATGGCATGGTTTTACATTGTGTTGGTGCTTGTGCAAACATCCAGTTGAGGCAGGCCTCTAAACTTTTGTCCCCCATATGGGCTGCTGATGTCATCTACCATAAGATCACCTGCAGTCCTACTAAAATCAGACTTGTGATGTGGTGCATGCATTAAGTACTCTGATCTGTAGTATGTAAACCTAGATAGGTAGGGGTTCTATTCTCACTGCAGACAACTGTGTGTGTGTGTGTGTGTGTGTGTGTGTGTGTGTGTGTGTGTGTGTGTGTGTGTGTGTGTGTAAATGAAAGTGGAAATGTGTATCTCCCACTGAGTTCTCAAATGACATGGGTTTGCACTATTTTGATGCTTGCACAAACACTAAGTTTTGGTTGGCCTCCAACCTCTTCTCCCCCAAGTGGCCTGCTGATGTCATCTACCATAAGATCACCTGCAGTCCTGATAAAATCAGACTTGTGCTGTGGTGCATGCATTAAGTATTCTGATCTGTAGTATGTAAACCTTCACAAGAAGGGGTTCTATTCTCAGTACAGTTAAATGTGTTTGTATGTGTATGTGAGCTGCTGGTGGATGTTAGAGCATTTTACAGCAGCCTAAGGGACTCTGTCCTTTTGTGTTCAACAGACACTGCTGATGTCATCAATTATATCAGATTATTGAATCTGTATATGTCACAACAGGCCATGATCACACACTGGCCTGACAGACAGGTAGATGTCACCTCATCCTATATAAGACAGACAACAGTGACATTACTGTTCCTGTATGCACAAACATCATGACATCTATTTGTAATGGTGATTGACAGGTTGACCCACTGGATCACACAGGAATCCCTGTGGACTATGTTTTTGTGGATGATATTGTGGTCTGTATTGAGAGTAGGGTACAGGTATATCAGACCCTGGAGAGGTGGAGATGTGCTTTACAGAGGAGAGGAATGAAGGTCAGCAGGACTAAGACAGAATATATGTGTGTGAATGAGAGGGAGGATGCAGGAATGGTTAGAATGCAGGGAGTACAGTTAGTAAAGGCATATGATGTGGAATACTCTGGAGCAACAGTTCAGAGTAATGGTGGGTGTGGAAAACAAGTGTAGAAGACAGAGCATGAAGGGTAGATTGGGTGGAGAAGAGTGTCAGGGGTGATCTTTGACAGATAGGTACCAATAACACTGACATGGAGGGTCTACAAGATGGTAGTGAGACCAGCTATGTCATACGGGTTACAGATGGTGCCACTAACAAAAAGGCGGGAGTCATAACAGGTGTTGGAACAGTACCAGATGTTATGGTTTGCATTGTGTGAGGCAATGATGGACATTAGTATTAATCACATATTACAGTGTCAGCTCGGGTTGTACAGTTTGGAGATGAAGGCAGAGTTGTGGGATTATGTTGGTTTGGACATGTGCTAAGGAGTGATGCTGCATATATTGAGGGAAGGATGCTAACGATGGAGCTGCCAGGCAACAGGAAAATAGGGAGGCCTAACATAAACTTTATGGATGTGGTGACAGAGGACATACATGTGGTTGGTGTCACACAACAAGATGCAAAGCACACATAGAAATGGAAGCAGAACATCTGCTGTGCTGAAGATAACATCTCTGTTTGGAGAAACCCCATCTGTACACTTGTGGCATGAGTGTACAGCAGGAGTATCTAACTGACAGTTACTATGTCTGGATTCAGTTTGGCCTTCAACAGTGTGTCTTTGTATTACCTGCTCTGGATTGTGTGCAGAGGCTGTAACACTTTGCCCTCATACATGCAGAAAAGTCAATACACTCACTTTCAAACACAATTGGCTGCTGCTATGCAGAGCAGAGCAGATCTAGCTGTCAGAACCTCTGCTGCATAACAAGCTGTTTTTTTGGATAGTATCATTACGGCTTAGCACATATGGTGGGAATACTGTGGATCAACATTTTAGAGTAATGGTGAGTGTGGAAGGCAGGTGCAGAAGACAGAGCATGCAGGGTGGATTGGGTGGAGAAGAGTGTCAGGAGTGATCTTTGACAGACATGTAACAATAACACTGACATGGAGGTTCTACAACATGGTAGTGACAGCAGCTATGTAATATGTGCTATAGATGGTGCCACTGACAAAAAAACAGGAGTCATAACAGGTTTTGCACATTACCAGATGTTATGGTTTGCATTGTGTGGGCAGAGGATGGACAGGAGTATTAACCATTATTACAGTGTCAGCTCAGGTTGGAGAGGAAGACAGAGTGGTGGGATTGTGTTGATTTGGACATGTGCTGAGGAGTGATGTGGGATCATAGCTATCACTGTGTGCACTATCATATAGATAGCTTTGAAGCAGATTGCTTATGCTTTATAGAACTATCTTTGGCCAAAATGGGATGACAATGCTGCACATGCGTAAGTAATGTGAGGTATCAGTTACCTGTTCCAGGAACCTCAATGTACACCATGACATACACAGGACATACTGTAGAAACAGATACATATCTCAAAGGTTGTCACTCCTCTGCAGCAGGCTTCAAATCCATGTCAAGCAGAGCACCTTCATTACTCTGTTGAAGGGCAAGTTGGATGACTTGATGTAAAAATGTTATCTGGCATGGATCATTGCTGCTTCTCTCCTGGACATCTGTGATCCTTGTTAGACAAACTGGCTATGCATTATATATACCTTTGAATATAATATTGTGATGGAATGGCTATACTTTTAAACACCATCAGGTCCATATCCTAGTCACATCCTATGAACCTCGGAACATAAGGTGATGTACATGCAAAAAGGAACATCATACTGTATTACCATTCTGATGAGATTTGTCTTCATTGTTGTCATACAAATCCTGAGCTCTGAATCTGATGGGTTGACTTTGGATGTGCACCCAAATGCTTGTACTAAACAATGTTTAATGAGAAAGTTAGATATATTAATGAGACACATGCAATTGTCTGACTTCACAGCCCTTACAAAAGCATCCACTGTACAGTAGATAAACTGTTATGCTAGCAACTGTCTAAATGGCTATGTACAATCTAAATGACGGATACAATTATCTCTCCACTCCCCTGACATTCTCACCATCTCTAAAACCTGCCTAAAACCCCATATATCTAGCAGGGACATCATTCCTCCAGGCTATAATATTATATGCCAGAATAGAACTTCAAAAAAGGGGGTGGTGTAGCTATAATGTACTCAGAACACCTCACCAATTGCCCACTATGCTTTTCTCCACCAGATTTCCACCCAGCAGAAGTCCTTATAGTAAACTGCAAACTAAATAATCACAACAAATAGCCATCTCCTCTATCTACATATCCCCTGGTAACAACAACCCTACCCTCAAACACTTCCTATCCTGGATCTCACAAACTATCTCCTATGAAACCATCATATTAAGTGATGTCAATATTGATTGGAACACTATTTCCCCCAACTCCCCAAATACCTGCATTAACCTCTACGGCTTCACCAAATGAATCCCTACCCCACTCGCCTACATAAGCACTCCAATATTAGCAGTATACTTGACTGGATTCTCACTTCCTACCCACACCTTTACCACAACCCCTCCATTCTCTCTGATTCTCTAAGTGACCTCCTCCCCACCTTTATCCACAGACACTCCTCCCTACTCTCCAAATCCCAACATTACAAAGACTGTTGGAAACTCCAGGAGCATTCTCCTGGAGTTCCTTTCTGAACATACCTGCACCTCCATGGCGGCCCTAAACATATGTCGAGTGACGTGATGAGACACCTGCAACAGGTTGGGGAGGGACAGGAGGCCTCCACCAAGCACTCCTATCAATCCACCTGTGTGGCACTTCGCCAACAGTTTTGCTATGGACAGTGTCAACAGTAAGTGAAGCTGCAGTAGTAGCCACACTTCCCTGTTCAAGGTCCTCACTCTCCAACTGTCCAACATCCATGGCTTCAGTGGACTGGGTATGCGTTGGCATATTGGCTGTGTCTGGTGATAATTGGGGGGTCATTGGATGTCAACCTCTGTGTCAGAATCAGTCTCTGCAAGCCCTGGCTGTGCCTCACTTTGGCCACCATCATCATCCGAGTTTGATGAGATACTTACATCAGGTTGCATAGGGGATACAGAACCACTTCCATGTTCACCTGTGACAAAAGAAAGGAAAACAGGAATACATTAATACCTGTACTGCTATGCTGCAATATATGTTAAGCAATTTATGCAGCTGCCAGTATTGCATGCATTCATACTTCTCAAACTCTTAGAGCATAGAATGTGAACAAAGCCATGAATAATGTGTGGACAAAGGCTCAAGAATAGGTACCATTGTGACATATTGCCTTACAAACCTAGAAAGGTGACAGAATAATAGGTATTGCTTCACCATGACATTTATAATGGGTATGCCACCTGCATGTCAGATCTCTGTTATTATTTTATGTCTCCAATATTTAATGACCTGTCAACAGTTTACAACTCAATCACTATGATCTTAAATATGGGCCAGAGGTGTGAGCCACACATCTGAACATTCTGCAAATATCTGTACAGTTGACAATCTGCAGACAGTATAGCAATCCATACAGCCGGCTTGAGATGACACTTTAGCAGATATATTGGAATTTGTCTACATTGCTGACATAAATCATGCTTATCAACTACAGGAGTCCTATATATCTGGATTCCTGATGGTCCTGAAAAATGTAAAGGGAGAGATAATGGAAACAGCACCCCATTTAACAGCATAACAGGAGGTAATACGTTTAATAATCTATATCTGCAATAACTGCAGTGTTAACAAGAATGCGGGTGACAACCTCTAAATGACCTTAAAACTACAGCTATCTTAAATACCCTCACCAAAAAAGCAACCTGACACACATTAAAACTATATACACTATTACATTATGAATGCAACAGTATTCTACTGATGATCTAACAAAGCCTACCTGGAAGCTCCTGTTGAGACGCAGGAGGGGCACCCATGTCCAGAACAGAATGGCTGATGGACTGCTGGGAGCTTTCCTGTGTGGCAATGCTTGCCAAGGAATTCCTCGGTGGTGGTGAGGGGTTGTTCTGCTGCAGGCCCACCACTGGTGACCTGATGAGCATGTGCCACTTCAGCAGCATGCCTCTTTACAGCGTGAATCATGTCCATGGCTCTGTGTCACACTTGCTCATAGCTGCGATTTTGTCATCCAGTTGTATAGACATTTTGGACCAATTCGTCCCACAGGAGTGCATGTTGTAACATATTGTTCCACCCCCTGGACACCAGGACCGCATGATGTTGCCTTAATTCTTCAATGATGAGGTCATTCTCTCCCTCAGAAAACAGGGGCCTACACCAAGCGAGCATATTGTTTACTGAAAGACAAAATAATGATAACATATCTAATGATCACATAAGCACAAATAAACTGTGTAAAGAGAAGGTAGTACAGGAAGGATCTCAGTATTCACCACTTGATTACAATTTAAAGATTCAACAATGGTCAACAAATAACATGGGGGCTGCAAAACAAGGAAATAGCATGACAAACATATCCTTGTTTGTGCCATAACAGATACTCACTTATGCTTACACACCCAACACACCAGTCCATTCTAATTTGTACTATAGCAGTGACTCATCTCCCTACCCCCCCCCCCCCAAAAAAAAAAAAAAACAATATAACAGGCTAATGGACAAATGTGCTAACCAAACAACAATGTAAATTCAAAAGTGCTCTCAAAGAACCTATCCATGAAACATGAGTACATAGTTATCACACAGCATTAGACCTTCGGCCTACTCTACATCCTCTGTACCTTTCAAATGGCTGGTAAACAAAGCCATGTCATGAGTACAGTTCTAACAAATGCTTACTGATTTACTTCACATCATTCCTACGTACATTCCAGCATATTCATTATTTAGTCAACAAAATGGATACATACCTAATGGAGTACAGTACTCCTCTGTCGAAATATACTGTTCCAAAATAAATGTGCCACTGAGTTTGAATTCTAGAACTATTCTCATCCATACTGGTTTGCCTACCTACACATTTGCCTTTTTATAATGGTATACATTAGTAATTAATTGCATCTGACCTAGTTTGTCCCTCAGAGATGCTTACTGCAGCATGCACTGCTGAATTGCATGCTAATCAACTGATCCTGTGAAGCTACTCAACAAAATATAAAGCAGCAATGTAGACACCATGTCCTTTCTTATATGTGCAGTGAGGAAATAGTGGAGTACAGATACAATGTAAGCACTGACAGAGTGTTAGTAGCAGCTACAATTTACATACAATTGTGTGTGCTATAGCCTGAAGCCAATGCTGCATGTTTTTCAGTGCCAGTGCCTACATACCTCTGTTCGAGGGCACCATTACAATCCAATGATATGTCTCTCAATGCTCATAGTATGTGCTATGCTTCCCAAGTTAATATAGTAGAAACAGCTGTAGCAGGATCATCAAGGTGACAAGAAACACATCCTTCCGACAATGGCAAGGTCACCACATCCACAGGCCATTGATGACCCAGGAGAGGAACCAGCAGCAGGTGTGGTTGTAAGCAGATATAGTCATTCTCAGTAAGTCCTTGCACTGGCTATGAGACAAGCCAAAGCACACTGACTCAACACCTAGGAGGCTAAACAATCTTCCAACATCACTATACATCTGTACTAGGGATGCATTAGAGATGACAGTTCTCAACCATAACTAAATCATACAACAGGCAGGATGCCAGACATGTAGGGTAACCAGACCAACAAAGTCTTGTTAGTGCCATAGCAGACACAAATCTTTGCTCCCCCATCCCCAAAAGAGCAGTCAATACTTGTTTGTGAGATCCATCCTATCTTTCCTTTGTTGGCAGCCACATATCATATTAGTCCTAGTTAATATCATTTGACATTGTAAATACAATGATAATGAATGGTGTATACACACACACACACACACACACACTGTATGCCCTAGACGACTGAACAGATAACTGATGAATGACCAAGAAACACAGACATGTAAAACAGTGCTGTATATTTGCAACCAAACATAATAACAAGAAACACAGACATGTGAAGTAGTGCTGTATATTTGCAACTAAACATAATAACGGGGTGTGTAATCAGTTACTCCAGTACTGTAAATGTGAAACATGTCACCAAATGCACAGGTAACATGTAATATTTTATTATGACTACATTATTTTCAGTTTGATTGTGTGCTGCAAATCCCTATCAACTGCACAGTTTTTCACAGAATGTCCAGATGTTGGACTCCTATATCTGGTCTGTTTCTCCTACAATTGTGGTTGTCTGTCAAATCACTGGCAAATCATTGAGGACTAAGGTCAGGGACTGATGGCACACATTTCAGTTTCAGACTTCATATCCTTCAGAACAGTCAAGCTAATGCATAACCTGTTATTCTATCCACTTCCTAAGTATGCAAGAGTAATATTTAAAGTGTGTCCCTATTTATTGGCCTTTGTCCCTCCCATTAATTGTGTCTTTATCCAAATTCCCTGCTCTTAGAGGTTGAGAGGTATGGTGCTGGATGCCTATTGCTGCTTGCTACAAAGGTGTATGTGTAAAACACTGGGTTAAGGCACCCATCCTGTGTTTGGCATGTGCATCAGATGGTGAATTGGATTGTAGAACTATGTGGGGATATTTCCTGTGTAGTTACATAGTCTAGTAGTGTATGTGATACATTGATTTTATATTCTGCCTATTACCACTTTTTTCCTCAATATGTGGAGTTTGCACATTGCTGCATGTAGCACAAATGGCACGAGCTATGTGCAGTTGGTTTGCGCACACAGCAGCAGCGCACAAATTGTAGAAGTGGACCACCCAGGTAGCAGATGGGAACCAGACATCTACAAACAGACCTGGGATGCATTCTCTTAATGTCTGTCTGTATAACACAAACCTGCCAAGCATCTTTACGCTGTGTGTAACAGTGAGAACCTCAGGATAAATATTAATGTAGTAGATCTTCCTGTGGCTGCAGATGTTAAGTGTTTCCCTGAAGTTCACATTTTCCTGAGTTCTGATACAAGGATTGCATCTTGTATGTTACTAATGTGTCCTTGCATTACACTGAAATGTAATTAAACATACACATGCAATCTTTAATCCTTCTACTGGCAACAGCTGTGAGTGTAGGACTACCACGTATGAGGTCAATGGTTCTACTACAGCAGACATCTCTCTTTTTTCAGTGGTGGCCCACCTCACATTATAGTCACCCTGAATTATACCAGTTGCCTAGTATTTCTCATATCCAATGTACTTTCCTGATGGATGACAGTAATATTGTCAGTTGTGTAATGATATGATAATAGCTGTGTTAATGAACTTCATTTTATTATTTCCCATCACTCAAACATGGGCAATGTGTCTGCACAATGTTAAGCAGCACGCACCATTTTCAAATGTTGCAAAGTCCAATAGTGTGCAATCTCAGTATCTGTCATAACTAGAATTGGCGGGAAAAGTGATTATACACTGGTGTTCATCTGCATTGGACATGGCTGGTGTTCAGGGAGTAGTCTTGAGATTCTGGTCTCAAAGGTAGGGTGTGCAGGAATCCAAAGTGTTTGTTGGACTCCTAGTGAATGATTATGGTCCTCGACTGTTACAAGAGTGCTATCATGGATCTGGCTACAAATCAGATCCATGGAATAGTTTGGCCCAGGATCTGCCAGTGTTACTGGCATCCCCTACACTGGCGAACACTATAGGAATAACTACTGAGACCTCAGGATGAGAAAGAAGGATACCCTCGACAATTGGATTGAGGAGTGCGGGAATGATAGCATTCCACAGACGTGTATGTATCACTTACAGGCACAACTTTTGGGGGTAGCAGCTGCATATGTTCATTATTGTTGTTCCTAATGGTATTCTATTGTGTTCTGTTTTTTCCACAGCTAATGCAGAAAGAATGAGCACTGAATGTGTGTACCTATGAAGTAAGAATGAGAAGGATGTAAGAAGCAAGTGGTATGTATCATCTGTTATTTTAGCATTAGGTGTAAATACAGCTTATTGTGGTAAACACTTGTATCATATTGAGTGTGCATTTTTCCATTGTAAAGCAAAAGCATGCATGCATAAGTATGTTGCTTAGAACAACAGTCCAGTATTACAGAGCAGACAGGTGTGGTAATTTAGAAAACCACACGTCCAAAGTACACAGCACTTGTTTAAGTTTATGTAAATATTGTAATGTAAAGTATGACTTATAAACCAGGGACAACAACAGTATGCTGCAGATCATTATCATTATAACATTGAACATGTATCTTTAAAGTGTAAAAGGAAAGAGTGCTTGCATTATGCTGTATTCCCAAGGAAAGGTACAATATTACAATAAACACTGTTTGTGGGTTTGAATACCACATTCCCCATATTTAAAATTAGCTCTTTAGAAAACTGTTTTAGGTTATCATCAATAAAAGTACAGTAGTGTTACATATTCATAGCATTTGCAGACCTCTATAGCTGTGGCTCATATGGCCTGTTGTCAAATGTAATCAGTGTACATGAAACATGCATATATGCAATATATGCCCCCAAGAATGATTGTTGGATGCAATATGATCTGCACTACAGTGTGTCTGTGTTAGCAACAGGGTAGTATTCAAAGTAATAAAGGTATTAGCATTTTGTATTACTGACAGGAAAATGTATCAGAATATTGTACATTTGTAGAAACTTTTGTATCTTATCTATGTGGTTACTAATGTTATTTCTTTTTTCTCTCACCCCACCCCTTCTCTTCATTTGTTTTTTTATGTTATTCATATTTTTTATTATTTGTGTTATTATATGATATGTATAATCATATTTTCATTATCATAATTCTTTTTATTACCTATGGTTTGTTTATTATGTATAATTTTTGTATTGTTTTTCTGTTAAATACCTTTTCGTTTCATATTAATTTTCATTCTGTTTGTAACTCTATTATTTATTACTTTTTCATTCATTTATTATTATGTTTACATTTTATTTAATGTTATTCTGTCCATTATTTTGTGTTATGTTTTATTTCATAATGGAATTTTAATTGTATTTATGTTATTACTACAGCATGGTGGGGTAGGCCGGTTTCCCGTGGTACACCTACATTCCCTCCACTGGCTATGGTACCAAGGCCCAGCACTTCTGAAATGCAGCCTGGTGGCACCCCCCTCCCCACTGCTGCTGCCCCACCTGGACTCTCAGGTAGTTTTTCCCTAGAAGATAGGCCTGTGGTTCCTAATGGGAGCAGAGGCAGAGGGGGTGATTTTGTCACCTGAGCTGAACTACCAGGTCTGGTGCATGTCTAAGCCAAGTGGAGTCACTGCTCTCCATCATCATCCTGAATAATACAAGGACACACAGATGTCAGACACTGTGGCCACCGGTGCAGTGAGGTGACAGTGGTGACAATCCAGTGGGTGAGGAATTGATTCTCACTGTCAACAAACCTCATGTCCATAGGTTCATGATGTCCACACCCCCACCCAACCAAGGTTCACCCCCCTGTTGTGCCCTTCACTGACCCTGTCTCTTGTCTTGTATGTTTTGTCTGTCTACAAATCCTTCCTCACCTTCCCAACTTGCCTGCCCCAGACTTGTCTATGTCCCTTCCCCAAATTCCACTCTCTCCTTAAAAAAAGAAAAAAATGGCACCTGTCCCAAAAAAATATTTCAACCCATACATAGCTCTCTATTTCACACACATGTCTACTTGACACACTCAATTTGGTCCAATTGGTTTCACAAGACAATTATGTTGTTGTCACCCCTCTCTGAGGAGGTGACAGCCAAATTAGCTAATAAACTGTACATGTGCCCAGTTGTTACTATTGAAGAAATGGATAGCTATGGTTCTTACCTACACCCTTCCTGCACATTCCTGCCTTCCTTTTACTTTGTTTTCCACCCTGCTTGGTCCCCATTTCACCACTTTCCTATCTTCCCCCATTTCTTTTCTTTAAAGGATCATTGCGTGATGCTGCACGACGCATAGCATTGCACTGCAATGTTAAAAGGTGCTTATTAACTTTTATTGAATACCAGTACCATCTAGCAACAGACATTTCATCATTACAGTACTGAGTGCATAAACAGCTGATGACACAGATTCATAAATATCACAATTTATAATCCTGATGTATTTAAAATAATAGATACACCTGTATTTGAACCCAGTACCATCTGACCCAACCAAAAAAATACACCAGCAAGGCATTACACAGTCAATTGAGCAGCAGGTGTATTTTACACATTGTATAGATAATTGCACAATAAAGTGCTGTTGCATACACCTGCTTCTTAAGTAAACCAATGAACACTAATGAAATACCTGTTATTCTATCATTTTTCTAAGTTTGTCAGAGCAATATTTCCAACATGTCGCTTTAGTGCTGGCCCCTTGTCCCCCATTGTGTATGGCTTTGTCTAGATGTTTTGCTCTATCAAGCTGACAGGTATATTCCTAACATTTTTTAATATCTTATCAGCCTTGCTGAGAGATGCAGTGTGATGTGCAACATCGCTCAAATATGCTTTACTGAGGATATGTGACAATTAGTATTGACTTTTTAAAACTACATCTGCTAATTAACTGATTCTGTGGCTGGATGGGTTAATGCATTGTTGATAAAGTCAGATAGCACTGGGTTTGAAGTAGGTTATCGGCATAAATTTTACAAGTGTGTATGATAATTTTACATACATTCACTGTTACTACAGCCGCTTACCATTGCTTAGTGATGCTGCATATTCAGCACAACCGTGCAATGATGCTTTAAAGAAAGGAAATTGGGAAGATAGGAAAGCAGTGAATTGGAGAGCAAGCAGTGGAAAAACAAAGCAGGAATGTGCAGGAAGGGTGTCAGAAAAAAACATAGCTAGCCATTTCTTCAACATGTGCAGTTTATTAGCTGAATTTGGACCGTCACCTCCACAGAGAAGGTGACAACAACATAATTGTGTTGTGAAGCCAATTGTGTCAAGTAGAACATGTGTGATATGCAGACCTATATATGGGACATTTTTTTTGGGACAGGTGCCCTTTTTTCTTTTTTTAAGGAGAAAGTGGAATGTTGGGGAAGGGACATAGGCAAGTCTGGAGCACACAAGTTGGGAAGGTGCAGAAGCATTTGTTCCCAGAGGGGACCACAGGTCTGCCACTGAGGCAGAACTGCAGAACTACCTGAGGGTCCAGGTAGGGCAGGGGCAGTGGGGGGGGTGCCACCAAGCTGCAGCCCAGAAGTGCTGAGCCTTGGTGCTTCAGACAGTAGAGTGAATGTAGGTGTATCACTGGGAACTGGCCCACCCTGCTGTGCTGTAGTAAAAACAGAAATAAAATTAAAACCAAAAGGTATATAAACATAAAATACATTAAATGAAAATTATAAAAAATAAGCAATAATAAAGCAGTATAAAAAGTTTCAAATAATATAATTATGAACAAAATGATAAAAATGAAAATGTATTTCACAACAAAGAATTAAGAAATTATACATAATAAACAGAACATAAGATGTAAAACCAAATATAAGTAATTTTATTATATAAATAATAGAATCATAATAAATAAATATAAGAAATCCATTAATAAATAAAAGAAGAGAATGGTGGGGTGAGAGAAAAAGGAACATTATTAACCTCACAGACAATACACAAACCTCACAGATAACACAGAAAGCTTTCTACAACTAAGGTATTATATTCTGTTACATTCCACTGTTAGCAATACCAACTGCTAAGAACTTTCTTTATTCACTGGAATACATGTACAGTGATTATACTTCACAGCAAGCCATTCAAGACACAGGTCTAGAGGTATGCCCTTCAAATGCTATAATGATGATTACTTAACAGTACTGTATTTTTACTGATGGCAAGCTAAAACAGTATTGTAATCAGCTGATCTTTACATTTGTGGAGTGTAGTATTAGACCCCACAAGCAGTGACTACTGTAATACTGTACTTTTTCTTTGGAATAGAACATAATGCAAGCACTCACTCCTTTTACACTTTATAGACTCATGTTTACTGTTATCTGAGAATGTGCAACTGTTGCTTTGTGTTACAGACCATACCTCTCCAACTTTTAGACCAGGATATCTTGACATATCATAAATTAATGGGTATACAATGACCCATTACTAGGAACATATTTCAAATATTGCTGTTACACATATGAATAGTTGTACAGGATTTGTGTTAACATACATTTTGACACTCATTACTTATTGACTTCAATATAAATTGCTTTCCAGACAACCATGAATTCTACAATGAACAGACCAAAACAATGATTCTTAAATCTGGGTATTCAGCAGAAATAAGTTGAATGCTTATGCTACAGAGTAATGCATGCATACTTGTTTTTACAGTTCAAACATGCATTCCCAAGTTCATATAGCTGTATGATACAGCAACTAATCTATCACTGTCAATGCTGCAATAACAGTACTTTATATAATTATGGTTACTTACCACATGCTTGTCGCATCTTGGCCAATTGCCTCGCATGGGACCTCACATTTGAGGCCCTCTCTTCTGCAGATGTGGAAAAAGGGAAAATGAAAAAGCATTATGAACACCAGTTTCTACCATATTCAGACTGAATATTTATGAGTACTAAATGTAAAGCATACATACACATCTCTGGGGTGTTCCCTGCCTGACAATCCCTGAACCAGTGATCAAGGATATCCCTCTTTCTGCAGCACAGGTTGTCATAATGGTAACAACATTGTTCCCCAGTGCAGGGGGATACCAGTCGCACTGGTAAGGGCCCTTGCCAAGCTATCTCAGGCTTCAGATTTATATTGGGAGCTGGTATAGATATGCAGCAGCTAGGGCCCATGATCCTTAACCAAGAGCCCAATAAATACCTTGAACTCCTGGACCCCTTGGAGCTGTGCTCTGAAATGCACACCCTCTCCAACACCTGACATTGCTATACAAGATCAAGCTCAAAATGTCTAAAGTACAATTCCCACCTATTCAACTTTATATAGCATGTTTTCCCGCCAATTACACTTACTGAGAGTGCGCATTGTCTACATTTTCATACATTCATAAAAACTGTGATGCTTACCATCGCACAAACATGGTAAAACAAGTGCATTGGTTTGCACAATGCTCAGTGCCACACACCTTTTTCAGATGTATCCAAAAATAACTTACAACTAAAGCTATTTCATAGTTATTTCATTACACTACCACTTTATTTGCATATGCTACAGCATCACAACAGTATAAATAAAGTTTGCATACCCTGGACTAGAACCCAAGATCATCTGCACTCCAGTCCAACACTCTAAACATATCATCACAGGATTTGTTACCTGAGTCCATATTTTACTATTCACTGTTTAGCTGATGGTATATGCACAGTGCAGCACCACTTACCAGTTTTGCATGATGCTCAGCAATACTGAGCAATAGCAATAGAAAGCATCTGGTTTCTATTTTTGGATGTCTGGGTCATGTCTGATACATGGGTGCTCCTGCTGCGCAAATGAGGTAAGCATTGCCTAACACAAGGCACACTACACAAACATGGCATAAATAAAAAAAATTAGGAAGAAAGTCAAACTATATAGATATAACTAGTTCTGGTAGTCTTTCCAGGGTTTTAGCTGGTATTTTTGTGGTGTTCCTTATAAAATTTGTCGTTTTGTAATAATCATTCTGGATGGATGGCACTAAATACTGACAGATGTTTTCATTTAGGACTTCATAATCTTTAAAAGATTCATTTTGTCAAGTTCCTAGGTTTATAAGGCAAGATGCCACTATTTGCCGGCCTTTGCCCCACTGTATTTAGTGGCTTTGTACAGATGTCTTGCTCTAAGAGGTTGTGAAGTATGGTCTGTGGTCTCTTGTACACGGATTCATTAACCATGTTGTTCTATGAAGTTTTGTGGCCAACACTACTGGGGAGCACCCCAAAAACTCACTTAGGCATGCCACACAACATTAATATACATTGCATGTTGCCAAGACCACATTGTGGTCATGTACACAGGTACACTTTGTGTAGGGTCTACATGGAGCCTACATGGAGTTTACTGAATCCTGCAGTTAATCTTTAAGTTTGTTTGCTGAGATAATTTACTTCTCCTATAATGCAACAAGCGAAGAAAGAAAGAAAGAAAGAAATGCATTTATACAGACTTTAGAGATCAATATGAATGACAGGATTTCTTGCTGGTCAATATTATAATCAGTCCATGTTTATCAACTACAATTAACTACACTGAGTCAAAAGAAAACATAAATAAAATAAGTAAAAAAGTAAGAATAGCACCTATATTACTAGGATACATATGAATGGAGGGGGCTGCCTTACCCATTAAACCCCTTTCACTTGTTAGCATTTATGCACGTAGAGTCTACTTTGGAAGCTCGAAGTTTCAAAACTTCGAACTTCATATGTTTGAGACCTAAGATCAAAGTTTTGAAACTTCAAAAGGTTTAAATGGAGATCACTGAACAGTGCAGAACAGCAAATTTATCATTCTCTTCACTATAGTGCGATCTTGGGGTTGGTATATTTAATTGGTAGGGGGGGACTTGCCCCCCCCCCGCCGCACACATAAACTTAAAAAAATGTGTTTTTTTTAATGAAGTTTCAAACTTTCAAAACTTCAGTGTTATGGTCTTGACCCCATGAAGTTTGACATTTTGAAAGTTCGAGCTTCCAAAGTAGATCCATATCTATGTATGTATTTTATTTATTCATTTATTCTGCTCGACATATGTTACACTTACACATGAAGTCTAAAGGTTACAATAATAAATAATGTAGCCATTCTTCTGTTTTAAATTTTTCAGTAAATAAATGGTTTGGGTTAAGGGAGGCAGCATCCACCTTACAGGTGTTACATTCATAACTGCTTACTTTTGCCAAATGTAAATCTATGCTCTTCAATTTTAAATTTCTTTTTCAGTAAACAAATGACTGCGGTTAAGCAGACCATGGCACAATCATTACAGTTTTTAAATATAAAGTTAGAATAATGAAGCTTAATGCACCCCGCCCCCCTTTAAGTGGGTGGAAACACAATCACTTATCATGCTGAATATACAATTGACAGGTGAGTTCTGCCTCTGGGCCTCTTAGCTTTGCCTTGTGAGTTATAATTAACCCTTAATCATATCACTCCAACCTGTGCCATATCTAGTTTGTATAATTACTGTTCTTATGCCGATTTTCTTCCAAGGCCTCTTCTGAAAATGGGCTTTGGCTCAGTCAGATTATCCCATTTAAGAAAAGAAAAGATGTTTTAATCAGCATGCATTTTTAAACAATAATAAGTATGATGAAACTCAAACTTCAAGCATGGACTATCTGTAATCTTCAATAATTTACAAAAAAAAATTAAAAACAAGTTATGTGGGCAACAGCAAAACAATCCAGCAAAATCATGAACATTTTGCAAAATCAGGTACAGTCGAGACATTTAGGCAGGAATATATTTCCCTTTAAATAACCACTTACCTTCCTAACTTATGTCCTATGTCTACTTAAAGAAATAAAATCTTTTTGCAATGAAATACCTTTCATTCTCTTTCCTTGCACCTGCTATAACCTGCCTGCCTTGCCTCCTTTTGTGTGTTCACTCCTCTCTGCAGTCGACTTCTGGCTTTTGCTCCCTCCCAGTGCTTCATGCTTAGCAAATCCCCCCTCTCCTGCAGACTTCCAAAGTCTATCCACAAGTCTGTCAGTTCCTAGCCTCTGCTCCTGGTGCTCCTTTTGTTCTCAGTGAAAAAACAACTGAGCATCTTAATCGCTGCATCTTTCCAGTTTAAGTTCTCCAACCAAAAATACAGTTGTACCAAAGATTTTCAATAAATAGAAGGTCAGGGTGCAAAACATTAATAAATACTGCATAATCTGACCTCATATATATTTATTCATTAATTAGTGTGGGCTTTTCTTCTTTCCACTGCTTTGGTTGCTTGACACTTGATCCAACCTATCAGAATTTGCTGGTGTGGAAGGGAGTGGGAGAAAGTGGGCAGAGATAAACATATCAGCAATCATCCCTGATGTGCACAAATCAATACATTGACTGTCCTGAGTAAATGAGGATGACAGAAACTTACAGAGGCTGCTAGGCTACTAAAGAAGATGCTTTAGCTCTCCAGGAATATCCAACAGATAGTGCTTACTCTGGACTGAAGAAGTACGGAACACCGCACTCCTGCAAAGGTGATAGACAATGTGAAGCTGTGGGCCACGTTGGCTGCCCAAATTGCCTCCATTATAAACCACCATTGCCACTGGCAGATATTAGCACAGCAGCTGTGTCCTCTTCCCTGTCACAGGGGAGGACAGTCGCTAAAAGTCTTCTGTGCTACATCCACCTCATCATCATGGCCATCTCGTTACCTGGACTCATTCCTGAACTTACTGTACCCTGCTGAAATCATAACAAATAGCAGAATCTCTGCAGCAGTGGGCCAACTGATCTTTGACTCTTTCTGGATTATAGCACCATTTCTATATTTATCCTTTCCTCTTCTGCAGTGCAGCCTAACAAACAGCAAATTTCCCCCTCACATCTACAGCTCATTGCTGCACTCATAACTTTAAATGTGAACAGTTCAGGTTGCACAACGATGGCCAGCAAGTTCATCTGCATCTTTAACTGCTTATTAAAAAAAATACCAATCGAACAGCATTCTGAGAGCAGTCAAGGATACTAGAATAAACACCATAGCGTCCTTTCAAGGCCGTGCAGATGAAATAATCAAAACAAGTAGTCTTGTCCATTTTTCTATATATTTTTAAGAAATGCTTCCTTTCTTCAACCTGAATGCTGTACGTTGCTTCACATTTCTGTTGAGGTCATCATGAGCTGTGCTGACACCTGAATAGATTACTATCCAATTGGACCAGGTATGGTACTGCCATTTGCTGTTTAGAATCAAATATGCATAATTATCATATGTCTATAAATATCTTAAGCAGTGTCTACTTTGAAATATTGTAGAATAGCATTTCTCAGGCCCAGTTAGCACACAGGTCAACAATGGCTGCAGACCCAGAAGGAGTCTATAAACATTTTAATGGCATCAAATGAATGAGTGAATAATGCTGTAAAACTCTACACTAACAGACTCACTGCCACCACTTTGTTAATATTTGTGCTTTATTTCCAAATAAAATATGTATAAGTTTCATATTTATGATAGTATCTTAGGCATTTCAAACATTTCAAGGGAATGCTAGAATAAGTGTTGAAAAATTAAAAATGACCAAGTATAGTATCTTAGGCAAGTCTTCTTGGAAGCAATAAGTAACAGCAATTCAAAAGCAAAGTCAGCACAAAACTTAAAGAATGCTACAAGACAGAAATTAAATGGTCAGTAAGTGTGATTTGTTTTCATTCAAAATTATGAATATGTGCTACATTAATATAAGTACTACTGGGTTTCCCTGCTTAGGTAGCACTTCGTGGTATCAAAGAAAGCTGACATAATGCTGTCAAATTACCATTTTACAGATATTTATACTTGCTTAGCAATACATATGATATTATGCTGACCTTCTGATGAGACATTAAGCTGAGGTCCGATCTGCCTTAGTTTGTGGTAGTTCGGGTGGATGTTAAAGATCCCATGGCACTTAAAGAAAAGCAATGGGGTCGTTTATTTGCATATCTACATTTTACATGCATTTATATTTCGTATATATCTTTAACTGCTAAATCATAATTTATATTCCTTCATTTTCTTATGCAGAAACCAAACAACTTCAATGTACATCTTTCTTTCTTTTGCTTTTTAACTTACATGAAAATACCATTCAGTACTCACCCTACCCTTATGCCTCCTCCCACATTCTTATTGTTTTTAATTTAAAAAATCCAATCACATCCATATTGTGTTAAATAATACCTCATTTGTTCTAGATTTCCATAGTTCCCAGACTATCCAAAATATATCCGTGTCGACATCTTCCATATCTTTTTCAATTCTTTATTCATAATAACCATACAGTAGCATTCTCATGTCAATATTCTTAATATCATTAGTATCCCCAATCTACTTTCTTTAAACAATCGACTGGATTCAAAAAGGTTACCTCATGCTAACTATTTCTGATTCACAGAGACAGCCCCACCACAGTGCTGCACCATGAAGAGATACAGCACAACCGTAGGCTGTCTCCATGGCCCACCACACATGCTAATGAGACATTCTGGGGAGGGGTCTATGCTAATTATCCATTTGCTTTCCCACTGGAAATGCCTGCAGTAAGGCATTTACACAGCTGAGTAATTCAGGGAATGGCTTGGCTGCATCTGTTACATTGGTCACCTGTGTTAATGAGCATGGCTAAAAGCTCATGTTCATCTGATTGTGTTAGAGGTAAATACCAGGAAGTGTAGCAGGCAAGTAGTGTCCTGGGGCTGTGTGCATGTGCATGTACATGTACCTGCATGTGTGAGTGTATGTAGAGGTATGAGTGATGTAAGGTGTGTGTGTGGGGGGGAGGAATGGGTGAGCGTGTCCATGAGCGCAATCTGGTAAGCATGCCTCTCAACATCCTAGCTCAAGAAGTCTGGACAGAGACAAAAATAATGAGGGAAGCAAATGCCAAAAAATAAGGACAGATTATAAATATTGCTCTTGTAAACTTAGAAAGTTGATAGAATAACAGGATTTGTGTTAGCATGTATTTTCTGAAGGATATGACATCTGAAACTCAAATGTATGTCATTATTTTAAGACTTCTATCCTCTGTGATTTGCCAGAACACCAATAGATGAAACATCTGAGGCAAAAATCTGGACATTCTGTAAAAATCTGCACAGATGAGAGGTATGCTGGTGAGGGTTTTGTGTGTGTGTGTATGCAAGAATGTGTGAATGTGTGCATTTAGAGGCTATATTATCTCCACATTAGACTAATTAACAAATATGAACAAATCCTGCACCATGGGGAGGACACTAAACACCAGAGATACTGCTATACAGATTGCCTTAAAGACACATAAAAAGAACAAAACAACAGCTTCACATCATAAAAGACATGGGGCATGTGGGGGACACCAGGGAATAACATTTACATCATGTCTGAAAGACACTTAAAAAAAGATTTAAACCCTGTATTTTTGGCACATCCACAGAGTGTGTTAATCCTCTTAACCACCAACAGACATCAGCGATACTCCTCAAATAATTCCTAAATCTTTAAAAATATAAAAAATTAAAAGAAAAGTGGGAGAGGTTTGGGACAGTACTTGTGGCTTACAAGGGACAGAGCACATATAAATGGCAACAACCTGAGAATCTTGTAAAATTAGGGCAGGCACTCGAGAGGGATAGAAGTGCGTCTGTGTATCCAAGTCGGGGGAAGATTTGAGAAAAAGCTGAGAAGAACACAAGACAATACCAGGGAGAATTCTGGTCACTTAAAAAGATAACATATCATTTTTTTCAACATCATAGTGCATTTTACAAACAACAAAAAGAATGAAAAGCTAAAGTCTGGCACTTTACTGAATGACTCCAAGGATCCGTGATTTACAAGGGCAGGGACAAAAATATGAAGAGGTATTGGAAATGTTTTGTCAACTTGGGGATAGGTAAGAGGTAAGTTATGGTGTGTTCATGTGTGTGTATGTATGCAAGTTGGAGAGCAAATGAGGAAAGTGTCTGTGTCAACATGAAGCATGGGCCGCCAGTGTTGAGTACCACAGGAAAATGATGATCTGTACTCGCAGTATTTAAAGGTGATTCAGAGACATGTACATTAGCTGATCATGAGCTCTTTCCTCATTTAGGCTAACTTGTTTCTGAACTGCAATTTCCCACAACAGAGAAACAGTTTAAAAAAACAGCTTGAACTCCAACAAACCTCTCTTACAGCTCCCAAACACAGTAAATAACCATGAACGAATGTAAAAGTTGTTTTACATTCGTTCACGGTTATTTACTGTGTTTGGGAGCTGTACGTGAGGTTTTTTGGAGTTCAAGCTGTTTTTTGGAGTTGGTAACCTGAGTTGTTTTTATCAGAGAAACAGTTTCATTTGGCTACAGCTCTTACCACCAGTGGTTGTGTTCTTTCTGAATTCCTCAAACTATTTCTAATATTTTTTACCCTTTCACATTGTAAATAAACATACTATGTAGTTTCTTCTTGTTTGCAATAACAACATGATCTTTTTACTATTGCTTTATAGAACATAATATCTTTCACTGGTTGTTCATGAACAGACATACTCCACAGAAAATATTGGCACATTATCATAGTCTTACATCTCAATCCCCTCTTTTTAACTACATTAATATTTCACTTCAAATTTCCCAGTGATTAAAACATTTTCCACAACAGTGATGCATCACTGTTCCATAATTTTTAATACTCTGTAAATCAGTCTTCCACATAAACATCTTATTTTGATACAGTCTTAATTATTCATTGATAACATTTTTTCTCTTCTAGTTTTTCAGTCTTTGCTCAAATACTCTTTATATTTTGCAACAAAATTATTTGCAATTATGCATCTCTTTCATTTTTCCTGCATTTCAAACACCAACATAAATGTAATAAAGCAGTATACGCTACTGGCTTAATTAATCCCTACCCAATTTCCATGTCACTAATATATAATACTCCTCTTTTCTCTGGGTTTAATCTTGAATAATACTGAAAACTATCTGTAATACTTCTTTCTCCTTAATACTTGGCATCATATAGACATTTCCCAAATACACTAATTTTCCTATTACAACTGAATTTATTAAATATGCCTTCTTTTCAAAAGAAGGTTTAAAAGTTCTCCACCACATATTCATTTCTTTCATTTCTTCAGTTAATTTTTTCTACTGTTCTTCGGCCAACTTTTTTTTTTTGCCAGAATCTATTTCCAACAAAGAAATTCAGGTTCTTGAAAAGTAAATCCCTACTATTTTAATTACGTCTCCAAACCCTTTCCTTTTTATATATTTATTTCTATTCACTCTTTCTGCAATAAACTATTTAGATGAACTAATATCTCTTTCATCTATTTATCTAACTTATTCTTAGAAACAACTATGCTACCATCTGCAATGGATAAAAGACTAGGATGTTAATCTTTTTTTCCATCCAGTATGCTCCAGCTTTCATTGTATTACTCAATTCATATGTAATTGCATTAATACTTTTCTCCACCCCTATCTGTACTGATTCTCTACCCATCACCACTTCCTTATCTTCGCCTGGCTATCCTACACTCCCTAGTGCTCTACATAACCTCTTCCTATCACATCTTCCCCATTTATATTAGTCTGTCCTAATCTCTTTCCCCCTTTATAGCCACAATTCAGCTAAACATATTATTTTAATTATCATTACTGTAAAGTGCCAAAAGGATGCGCTCCTGAATTGTAAATAATGTTTTACTCTGCTTTTTCTCACTGTTATCTTTGTAACACAGTTTTGTTATATCTTTATATCTTACAATGTTGTTGATTATTTTTGAAAAGTATATTTTCAACTGTTTTTAATGTAATATCTTTGAAAGAAATGTCTCTGTTAAATGAAGCTTTTCTCCCTGGGCCTCCACTGAAAAGGGTTCTTGCAATCCAACTGGACTTTCGGGGTAAACAAATGTCAATAAAATAAAATAACAAATAGGTAAAGAAAATAAAATGCTACTCGTGGGGCACTCTCTTCTGGCTCTCCAACTAACAATAATACCTGAAGTAGGCTATTCATTAATTAAAATTGGCACATAATTTGGTCTCATATGCTGATTATAATAGTCTCAATATCCTTCCTTAAATTCTGTACTTTAAGAACATTTCATAAACTGTCATGCTCCCACATTATCAAAAGCTTCGTTAACACCCCCCACAATAACCTTTACATCCCTATCTCTATTTAATATGCCATCTATCACTTCTCTTAATAGATCTAGTAATTCCTCTTTTCTCTATTTCTTTTATACCATATCCTCATTCAATCATAAATTCCTGTAACATTATTGTACACCATCAGTAATATTTTCTTTAAAATCTTATAGAAGAAATCATTCAAATTTACAAGCATCCAGTTTTGAATATTATTTTATTACCTTTCTTCTATATTCATTTAATAATTCCTTCATATATCCCTACCTTAGCAGAGCTTTCATTCTTCTATTCATTAAGTCTATTTAAAATGTATTTTTCTGCCAAGCTACCAATTTCTTATATACCCTATACTATATTTCATTTTTATCTGGAACTGAATTTTCATTCATATTAGTAAAAATGTTATTCAATTCTTCTAAAATGATTTCATTTTGTAAATGTACTGTTCTTCCCTGCAAAAACATTACTTTTTTAAATTTCATTTTATTTTTTTCTTTATTTTTTCTTTTTTTGTAAATTTCAATAATGTACTCTTCACTAACCTGTATAATTTCATCCTACGTATATTTTCTATTGCATTCTTTATCTTTTAACTCTCTTGTTACACTTTCTTTGTTTCTCACAATTTTTGCTAAATACAGATAAATAATATATTTGCTTATACAATAGTATTTCCACTTTCTTCCTGTTTTCGTTTCACACAATTCTCTTTCCTTCTTTAAATACCCCATACTACTACTTTCTTGCTCCATTTAATGCATTAATCATATGTATTTCTGTTTCTTTTTTATACAACTTAATTCCAGCTCTAGATACATTTTCATATACTTTTCTTTAAAAATAACCCACCATTCTGTCCAATATTCATAAAAGTATATCAGTCGGCTGATCCTTCCATAGCTATTTAATTTTTCTTAATAAACTATATTCCTCAATATTTTCTTGTCAGTTTCTAGATACTGATACCTTCTTTACAGTTTATCATTGCAAACTGCTTCAAGATCTGAAAAGACATGTAGTTATTACACCTACACCCACCACTTCTATTCCTTCAGATATCCAAAAATAATATATTTCTGATTTTATTTCTCCTCTTTTAGTAGGTAGATCATCTTTGTTTGCATTGTTTGCCCAGCATTACCTTTCCTTGTCTCATTAATTCTTTAACTTTTTCATATCCTGCTGAGTTTTTTTTTAATTGCCCTTAAATTGCAATTAAAATGGACCACTAATCTTATTTCCATATTTACCTTCACACATAGCTTCAGTTCTCTTCCATTTCCTTCATTCCTTTATGTGAATATACACCTACTAATCTGAAAATGTATTTTTCCTTCTGCCTGCCACAGTTATCCTACCTGCACAAACTATGCAGTAATCTAATATTTTGACCATTTTCTGTAAAAAGAAAAACAACCTCTGAACGCCTGTCCTGATCCATATGGTATAAAATATTGCTTTACTATGGCTTTATTGTCTGAACTCTATTTATTTCAGTAATAAATCTCATGTCTTGTAAGTAAATATATATAAATCCAGCTTTCCACACAGGTCTAAAACACAAATTTTCATAGCATCATACAAAATGCTGTTCACATTCAGTGTAACTAATATTACATTACTTTTTTTTCCTTTTAAAATACTGTGTGAAAATTGTTTTATTTTTTTCATTCCAACTTTCACTCTTTCCTCACTGAATTTTTTTTCCTGCTTCTTGTCTTCCTCATTTTTCTTCTTTTGATCAGACTGCCAGTCTCCTAACATGTCAAACATATTCTCTGATTCTATTTTTATCATGTAAACCCCATCTGAATGTCATTTTCTGTTATCTTGAATTTGTTCCTTACCTACACATACTCCTGAGAGTTCATAAACATCCCGTCTGTGAATGCAGCCAAGGTATCAATATTTACATTATGCGTATGACAAGCAGCAATGCTAATCATACATGCATGCAGGCAGGCAGGCCAGTGTGCACGATAAGCAACTTTTAATGATGTCCACATATGTATATACATGCATACATACACACACAATCACATGTACATAGTCAAGAGCAATAAAAGGGTGATTGATCAGGGTAGAGTATAGGATATACTACAGTAAAAGAATCCACAGAAATGGACAGAAAAAAAGTTTGAATGGAAGTAAGCAACAAACACTGATGGAAAAGCAGAATGGAGAAGGTGTATGGCAATATGCAAATGCAGAATAATGTAAAATCTACACAGCAGAGGTGGGATACAATAAAGAAACATGATCCACCAACCTGCAGCAGTCCTGACAATATCAGCATGTGAGCAGTAAACTTGTACTATAATGTTACTGTTTTTAAATAAGTAAAATATGATACCCTCAGAAGAATCCATCCATCAATGTAATCTACATGTCAGTGTGTTTACAGTTGCCTAGCAAGGGGTGCCAGTGCAAAATTCAGAGTAAAAGCACTCATAAACAACACATGTTAGGGAAATGTAGCAAATGTGCAGACTATAAACTAAACATTGCAAAACAACATATAATGCCCAGGGGATTCAGACCCCCATCCAGTGCATTGACACAGTAAAAATAAGTGCATGAGTACAATGAGATATTGAAGGAGTTAGAATAAATGTAGTAATTGCACACATTTGTATGTTTTATTTTATATAAGTGGCATCACAGGATGCGGGGTGTTATTCCACCATGGTTATAGATGGCCACCAATGTTGCTTTCTGCCAACTGATGCACAAAGTATGATCACAGAAAGATTACCTTTTATCAACCCTTTATGGACGTGTGTGTGTGTGTGTGTGTGTGTGTGTGTGTGTGTGTGTGTGTGTGTGTGTGTGTGTGTGTGTGTGTCCACTTGAGTGTATGTCGTTTCTGTGTTGTGACTATCTTAGAAGTTAGAAATGGGAGTATAGGGCAGAGATGAAAAAGGAAAGCAAGAGTGTGCAACAAATGGTGAGCCACCAAGGAATGAGCTGAATGGAGATGAGATAGGGACCCATAGCATTCAATGTCTCACTTAAACAAAGGTACATGAATCCATATATAAAATTGTTTTTAAAGTGCTAAACCTTTTGACATAATTTAGAAGCTGATGACAATGCTTCATTTCAGTGGAATTCAACCCATGATAGCAAGCAAAAAGAGATACACTTGAATGGAACTAAACTAATGCCTCTGTGACTGATATTCTCTAGGTCTGTGCACTAGCATGACATGCCACAGAAGCACTCTGAGGAAAAACAAATTTCAGGGGAATGTTAGAAATCATTGCTGATCGAAAACTGCATATTGTAAAACAACATGCAACTATCAGGTTATCAAAACACTTCCCCTAGCATACTGACAATGTACACATCACTGTGAAACTGTTAACATGCATTTATTATGTTTACTTTTTTTTTTCAAATTTACATTTTAAGTGACTAGTGCATGACATGGATTGTTTTGCAGACTGATGCAAGGTATACTCAATGGATTTGAACCCCTGCCTGCTTAACTGTTACTGTCTGGACCACCTCATTAGCAAATGAAGCCACAGAATAACTTATAATGAAGTTGTCAGAAAACAAACATTTCAAGGGAATGCTAGAATAAGTGTTGAAAAATGAATAATGACCATTGTTAAACAAAATATAACCATCAGAGGATCAAAACCCAAACAACATATAACCATCAGAGGATCAAAACCCTCCAGCTAGTGTACTGACAATATATACATCACTTCATGACTATAATGAGCCATGAAAGCTGTTATCGTGAAACTATTAATGTCACTTTATTTCAACATTGCTTGGTGATGTACATCAATGATCAGCTCAGTTGCACAATGGATGTTATGATATTAGCTCATTCACATATTTTTTTTCTATTTTCTCCATAGGATGAAAACTGGTATTTCTTTGTGGTGATATATGAGCACTGAAGTTGTCTCTGTTGGCTGTCACAAAATGTATGACTACAGAAATATGATTTTTGTTCTTTTGTAAGCCCTTTATTATGCATGTGTTTGGTATGATAATCTTTTTTGATAAGATTAAAGGTAGGAAAGTATAAAAAAGATTAAAGGCAGGAAAGAGTATAGGGCAGAGATGAAAAAGGGATGCAAACATATTTGGCAGCAGACAAGGATTGATGTGGGTGAAGAAAACTGATAGATATTAATGGATTTGAATCCGTGCCATTCATATTGATATGATTCATAGAAATGCATTAGCAAGGTGAGCCACTGAAGCAGTCATCATATAAGGAGTCAAAAAACACACATATCAGGGAAATGTAACACACTGGCAGAATGATAGCAGCAAGACAAAGAAAAGGGATTCAATGGATTGGAAGTAATGCTTTCGTAGTCAAATTATCCATAGCAGTGCATTAGCAAGGGCAGCCACTGAAGCTGTCAGGCTTGTAACAGGTCATTAAGAAGACACATATCAGGAATACGTAGCACATTCACAGAGTGGATACCCAACAGTGTAAAACAGCATTCAAACCCCATCTGAGTTGAATGCTCCACTCAGTACACAGACACAATAAAAATAATGTTGAGAGTGCACTGAGACATCAGAACAGCTAGGATAAAGCCATTCACTTAACTGTATTGTACATTTGCCTGCTGACATGCAGTTGTACTTAGCTCATTTGCATGGCCAATAGCAGGATCATAGCATGTTCCAAGGATTTTTTTCATCATTTTTGCCACAGGGAAAGAAGTACCATTCCTCTGTGTTACATATTACCATTGGCATTGCTCTCTGCCAATAGTTCGTTTATATACCCTTGTGGGTATGTGTGTGCTCGGTTTATATATTTTGTGACCATTTTTATTGTTTTTTTATGTATTGTTTGAAGGCTGGAAATGGGAGTATAGGATCAAGATGAAAATGGGAAACACACAAAGGGTAGAACACAAGATGAGATAACAAGGAATGAGCAGGATGGAGGTGAGACTGATGCATGCCTCTTAACTTCTTAACTCTACAATGTTAGATGATAACCCCATACTTACATTTTGTTAGACAGTGCCAATGTCCCTGGCATAATGTGCACAATGAAGATAAGAATGTTTAATTTCAGTGGAAAGAAACATATGAGAGGATAGATAATATACTTGCATGGATTTGAAATCATGCATGTGAAACTCATATTCTCCAAAACTGAGTATTAGTAAGATATGCTACAAAATCATACATAGAGATGGTGCCAGTAAAACAAGTTTCAAATTAATGGAATGTATGACACCAGAAAAAAGTGGCATACTCCTGAATGGATCTGAATCCATGCTTGAGTCACTCATATTTCCTGAACCAAAGCATGGTCATGCTCAAAAGAAAGGCTTTAAAAAAATTACAGGAGAATTGAATTACACTGTATGATGAAAGCGTGACATTGTAAAAGAACATTCCACCTTCAGTGGATTACAACCCTGCACCTGGCCCACTGAGAATGGACTTATCACTTTATGAATATGTTGAGTCATAGAGGCCATTGCAGAAATATTAACCTTACCGTATTCCATTATTGTTTGGTAATGTACACCTGTGCTCAGCACAGTTGCAAGATTGCTGGGAAGATTCCATGTGCGTTGTCAAGAGTTTTTCTTCAGTTCTGCCATAGATCAAAAAGTGTAATTTCTCTATGGTTGCATGTGGGCATTGAAATTGCTCTGTGCAAACTGTCACAAAGTGTATGGCCACAGAAAGATTATTTGTCTGGTGTGGTCACCTACTTTCAACCAGATTAAAGGTTGAAAATGAGAGTATAGGATATAGATAAAAAGGGTCTATATTATGTGATAGAAGAATCTCTTCTTCGAACACATAATAATCAATAGGTTTACAGTGAATGCTGTAAACCACGAATGGCCACGTCCTCAATTTTTTTTTGGGGGGGGGATTCACGTGGCCATAAAATAAAAAAACAAACTTTAAAACACTAATTAAGTGTGCCCCTCATACCTCCCTAACTAAATATACCAACTCCAAGATTGCTCTACATTGAAGAAAAGGGCAATTCACGACAATGACCAACTGATTTTTTCCCCCCGAGGACGTGGCTATTCGCAGTTTACAGTGTTTGCTGTATATGTGTCGATTATTATGTGTTCGAAGAAGAGATTCTTTGATCACATAATATAGACCCAATATCAATGGGAAGCAAACATAAAACAGAACACAAAAGTGAGCAAATGAGGACTGAGCAGGATGAATATGATAGAAACATACCTCTCAACTTCTTAGCTCAACACTGTTGTTAACCTACAACAAGCATTTGTCATTATTTACTGACAGTAATTATTAATTTTTAGGCTGACCAGTTGCAGCCAATCATGTCTACATTACTGACATATCAGGGAAATTGAGACGTATGGCTGGGAGTTTTTATTTTTTCAGGACAGGTGCCTTTTTACTGAGAAGGGAAAGTTTATGAGGATGTCAGGGAAGTTAGAGGTGGATAAGAGTGGGAGGGTATGTCACAGCAAAAGACAGACATGACTGATAGGGTGGGGAACACAATGGTTTAGGAGATATCAGACTTGACAGAGGAAAGACTATGGTGGGGGGGACTGTACAACATACAGGGGTATGCATAGACACAAAAGGGAGGGGAACACTTGGCTGGAGGATAGGGGCGGTTGTTCCAAGATGCAGTCTCTGCCAGCTTAGACTCAGTGGAAGATTACACATCACCCTGTGGGCCGTCACCTCTGGGTCCTGTCTCAGAAGTGGGAGACAGCACTGAGCAGGGATGCTACCTAATGAGTCACTAGAGCCTGGTCTCTAAACAGCAGGTTTACTTACCCCAGCTCTCCCTTAGGTACATTAGTTTGTTGCTATGAATCTCCCTGTTCCTTTGAATTTCCACAGGGGCTGGATATATAAAAAGGGCATAATAAAAAAATGGTATATGCCATATGCTTTACCCCATTTGCGCACCTGATTTTCCTCATTTTAGTAATTTTGCTCACCTCCATCTCATTATACAATCATTTCCATGCTATGCAAGCCATGATATTTCTGTTTTCCACAAATGTGGTCAGCATGTTTCTAATTTGCCTACACCCTGCATAGAGTCACTCTTCATGCAAAATCAGCTACTGCACTGTGAAAATTGTCCCTGAATCCTAGCCTCTGTTCCTACAATACACTGTTTCATGTAATTAGGGTACATATTATTAAACTCTAAAGAATAATTTACCCTAATTTCTGTTTTTAGACTTCAGTATAAAGTTCCACCTTCTAACTTTGTGTCTAGTACATCTTAGCATCCAGGAAATTAATAGATTCGTTATGCTTCTTGAAACTAAAGTTTAAAGAAGTGTTAGCTTCACTAATATAGTTTTCAAATTCTTTCAAAAATATTTAATTTACTTCCCAAACTAAGAAAATATGTTTAATCCAGCTAAGAAAAGTTTTAATATATTTCTTGTATTCATAGTTGAAGACTATAGGGGGCATTCATAAATGTTACTACAAGGTGTACACCATGTGTATACCTTGTAGTAACCTTTTGGAATTCAGAGACAGCCTTTGCATAGTTCTTTAGCACGAGGCAGTGCTACATGCAAATGAGGCAGTCTGGGGGGATATGCTAATTAGCCATAAGCTCTCTCCACGTCCAGGAAGGCATCTATGTACTAAGTGATTCATAGACTTGATAGGCCATGTAAATCAGCACATCTGCTCCTCCCATTTCATGGTAGTGAAAACAGTCAAAAGGCCATGTTCTGCCATTGTGGAAAATATCTGCTTAATGGGAGACACTGTTAGTCTCCCACCAGTACTGGGTAATATGGTTAAGTTTCTTGATGGACTCCTTGGCCATAGGCTTAGTAAGAATCAAAGAACCTATGAATCTTAAACTGAAAATGTTATTTTGTGTGGACAAACTCCTTTCCACACATTTTTTGGCCCATGATAAAATTACTAATCAAAGCAAGAAAATACTGCTGCCCCTACCCCCTTCACCAGTCCTGATTTACACTGACAAGGAAGCAAAAGAATTATTACAAATCTGCAGCTGAAGTACCAACTCTAACCATTACACCCTCCCACCACCACCAAAAACAGTATTACAACCCCCACTATATTTCTAAATTAAGCCATTAAAAGTGTTCACAGTTAAGAAAAGTTCACAAAAAATAAGACCTTAGAGAGAGCATTAAGGACCTGTTCCCTAGTGATAGTGGGAGGAGTTATATTCAATGGTATTTCCTGAGGGAAGTTTGAGGCGAAGAGAGAGTTAAAGTTGGAGCTGAATTTATCGGCTAGTAGATTTGTTATATCTTCTGGCTCAGTATAGGTGGCTACATTTACAATGAGCTCTGCACACAATTATGTATTGCCTTTACGGTTGTGGACATAGCTAAAGAATGCCTTGTGGTCATCCTTAGCCTGGGAGGCCAAATTTACCTCAGATTTGGCTTTGGTAAACTATATTTGTCCTCTGAGCTGGTTGTTTAACTTGATGAGCATGCTTTTATCATGCTGGGTGCTGTACCTCCTAATATTTGCCATGATTTTCTACCTTCTGTTATACAGCCTATTGATTTTGTGATTCCACCAGAGTGGCTTGTTTTTTGAGATAGTTCTGTACTTCTTCCTGGTGGGTACAGCTGCCTCTAGGCAGCTATTAACATGCGTGTACAGGGTTTCTGTGAAAAGTTCTGCATAGGCAGCAGTGTTCTCAGGGTTATGGGGGCTTGAACATTTGCCAGGATATCACTTAATAAAAGGACTTTAGCCTTAGCGTAGTTCCTGAATATTCCAAGTTTAGCTGAGGGTCCCATTTTTATTTTTACTTTAAAGGAGACCATTTTGTGGTCTGATCTTACCAGGGAAGACATTGCAGTAGGGGGTGTGCAGCACTGTCCCATATTAGTGATGACCAGATCCAGTATGGTTGCACCCCTGGTTGGTGTATTGACTATCTATTCCAGGAAGTTTGTGTTTATAAAATCCAGGAATCTCTGTGCTTGCATGTTTGGTGTCATACAAGATTCCCAGTTAATAGTGGGGGTAGTTAAAGTCACCCATGAATCTGGTATTGGGTTGGATGGCTAGCATTTCTAATAGGTTTAAATACATGGTATGGGTTTCATGGGTCATAGAGGGGGGACCTATAGCTTACAAGGAAGTGGTATTGGATTTTACATATGGTGATTTGCACATGGAGCAACTCAGGTGCATTGTTCTGTTTGACCAACCTTGAGGTATATTTATTTTTGATGTAAATAGAGACACCTCCACCTTTAGTCCCTGCCTGTGTAGTAGCTGGTCTAAATGCAAGCAAGGCATTATAACCTTGCACTGTTGGTGCGCTTCCTGCAGCTTTAGACCATGTCTCAGTGACCGCACATATGTCAGCATTCTCTAGGGTGAGGAGAGCTTCTAGGGAGTGGAGTTTTTTGTTTACACTCCTAGTATTGAGCAGTAATACCTTTAGATTTTCTTGGTTTTGAGTTGCTATGTCGGAAGTACTTTCAGTCTGACATTGCCTAAAAAAGGCACTATCGGGAAAAACAATGTTTTAGCTAATATTCAAAAGTTTAGAGGGAAGAAGTACAGAGCACCCCTGGCAAAGCAGCATGGTCTGTTGACCATCTCCTTACATGCTGACAAATATTGCAGCTCCTTAGAATGACACCAGAAACTAAGCCATTTATTAAAGTCAATCATCTTTTTTTTTGTATTGTGGCATTATCCCTGGAGAAGGTAAGATGTTTCTGAATGCTAGGCTCATACCAGCCTGAGACACATATTCAGAGAATTCCATGATGTCTCTCTTCATATAGTCTAGGGAGGTACGTCTCAGGTCATTTATCCCCACATGGACTATGACTGAGTCATATTGGTACTTGTGGTGCAATGACCTGAGTGTGTGTGTAATGTGGCGGATCCTAGCTCCTGATAAGCAACTGACCATGACTTTCTCCTTACTTAGCCTGGTAAAAGGGACATCAGTGAGTTTAATGATGAAGTCTCCAATGACTAGAATGTTGGATTGTATGGTGGCTTGCCTTATGGGCTTAGAGGTAGAGGTTCCATGAGATGTAGCTCTGTGTGTTGATGTGGGTGTTGTTTTGAAAGGGTGCATTTTGGGCTACTGAGGGTATTTGTTATGTGTACTTTGTCTTGGAGGTTTTTGTGGTTTAGGAAGGTTACATTTAAGTGCCTCAGCATATGTATGTCTGCTTTGAATGGTAAACTGTGCTACAGATGCATAATCCATATCATCATCTCTTACTTCCTACTAGCAAACCTGGAACAGGCTTGCTACAAGTTAACAAAAGTAATCCTGGATTATCTTAAAAATATTCACCACTGTACACTACTACAAAACCTATCTTCACCATCTTTTAAAAATAGACTAAACCACCGATATTGTACAATGCCCATAAATTCCTAAACCAAACTCCTAAACACCCTTCTGCTCAGCTTCTACAAACCACTCACCCTATCCAAAGTACACATTCATCACAAAAAGGCCTACTAAAAACTCCAGAACAAATAAATCCTACAAAGATGCCATATTCAAAATCTGTATCGGCCAAATCTGGAACAAACTGCTATCAGAAATTACATACGTAGAAAACATATACAGTTTAAAAGCGTCTAGACCAATAACATAAAAGCAAAGTCTTCTATAACTTCTGAGACAGACAATACAATAGCTGTAACCTGCAAATTATCATATTTTGATGACTGCAACACTAGATATAACAGTATCGTTAAGACAAAACAATAAATTCACTGTGTATAGGAATGCATTGTTCTACAGCTACCAGCATTCAGGCCTGCCTTTGTTAAGCTACAATGGTGAAAGATTTTACTATAACTAGAGGATCATTGCAGATGAGTCTGCAGTGACCATCCTCCATGTCTCTTCTTACAGTTTAATAAACACTTTGTTGTACTAAACGTCCTACATACTCTACTCTTTATCTTTATGCTCTGTAAATACATGCTGAAAAGATGAACAGTAAAGTAGCTGTCAAAGGCCAGTTTCACCACATATATATTAAATTGCCCACTTCCATGTTATCCACCATCTTACTTCCAACTGTTTTAGTAGATATTTCAATATGCATTTGTAATATAATGGCAGTGTTTGTAATGTTGAATTGAGCTGTAAATATCATGTGCCACTTTGGTCTCCTTTCAAAATTCATGCAGTTTAAACTACTTTGTATGGATTAGTTTTTGTGTGTATTTCTTGTTTGGATGCTATTTTAATTTTGATTTAGTTTTTGTAATGTACATCCTCTTGGTAACTGTTTGAAATATCAGGCCCTGCTAGAGCAAGTACTAGAACACAGAGACTGAATGGCTGAAAAACAAAAATACATATATCTAGCCTGAGATGCTTTTCTTTAAGGTATGGCGATCTCAGACTTGGTATATATAAGTTTAGGGGATGTGGGTGGCTTACCGCCACATTGTTGGGGCTTGCTCTACTGCAAAAAAGGAGTTTAAAGGAGAAAAGCAATGTTCGAAATTCACTCTTCTTAGTTTTTAGTCTTTTTTCGCTTGTCGGCACTCGGCATTTCGAGTAATGACATTTCAATAGGGAGCAACATCGCTCCCTTTCTCCTTCTTTTCCAACCCAGGCTGATCCTGAAATTGGTCATTTGTGATCAGTGCTCTATGCTGCTTAAAATTTTTTAAATAAAAATAAAATGAAAAAATATAATACATGTATAAATGTACTGCAGCTTGTTTTAAATCTCTACAAACTTTTCAAAAGTGAAAAACTTTTCAAAAGCAAACTTCACATTACTTAAGACCGAGGTGGAAAGTTTCAAATCCCCCATGCTAAAGGATAACGCTGCCCAAGCTGCAAAATCCTTTACTAATGCACTCTACGGGCACCTACAAGAATGCATGGATCATGCTATCCCAAGGAAAACCAAGACTCACTCCTCCAAGAAAAGGAAACCAGTCTGGCGGACCCCTGCCATAAACAAGCTATATAACAGAAGGATGAAACGAGTGCAGAAAAGAGTAAAATCCCAAGAAGGGAAGACATCCCTGATCAGTATCAGCAAGAAACTACGATCCCTCATAAAATCATCTAAGGCTAGCTTCGAAAGAAAAATTGCCATGGACTCCAAAGACAACCACAAGGCATTCTTTAGCTATGTCAAGAATCTAAATGGCAATTCTCAGATCTGCTCGGAATTAGTGCAGAATGGCACAAAATACACTGAACGACTGATATCACCAACATCCTGGCAGACATGTTCAGTGCAAACTTCACCCCCAAAAGGGCCCATAGCCATACCAGAAGAATGTAGTGCCCCTGAAATCACAGACACTCAGGTTAAACCAGCCCTCTCCAAATCCAAAAACACAGCATCAATGGGACCGGACATTGTCCTAGGCTGTGTCCTACACGAGCTCAAAGATGAACTAACCCCTCACCTAAATACACTGTTCAAACTCAGCCTCTCCACAGGCTACGTGCTCATAGAGTGGCGCACAGCAACGGTTATTCCGCTCCACAAAGGTGGAGTCACAACAGACCCCAGGAACTATCGCCCTATAAGCCTGACTAGCTTGGTCTGCAAGGCTATTGAGCGCATCATCATGCATTTAATTAACAGAGACATTGGGAACCTCCAAACACTGGACCCTACCCAGTTCGGCTTTGTTAAGGGCAGATAATGCCTCCTAAACCTGGTGGACTTCTTTGAGACATTTACCAAGGCTATAGATGAGGGAAAGGTGGTCCACACAGCCTACCTAGACCTCGCAAAGCCCTTTGACACTATTCCCCATTCTGGTATTATAGACAAGCTCACCAGTCTGAACATAAACCCCTACATCACAAGATGGGTTGCCAACTGGATCATGGACAGAACCCACATGGTAAGAGTTGCAGGAGCTAAGTCTGACTCTAAACCGGTTACAAGTGGCCTTCCCCAGGGCTCAGTCCTAGGACCCCTCCTGTTCAGCATATACTTCTCAGTGGTACAGGCAAGCACAGGAGGACTATGGCTGACCAAGTTCGCAGATGACTGCAAACTAGGGGCTATAACTGACTCTCCGGCTGACACAGATATCCTCCAAAAGGATTTCACTGAGAGAGATGCCTGGTGTCAAAACCATGGTCTCAAGCTAAATGCCAAAAAGTGCATAGTCATCCCCTTTGGAAAAAACAAAGTACCCAGAAACTACCACATAGGTGGTAGCCCCCTAAATACGGAAGATGTAATAAGGGATCTGGGGACCCAAGTAGGTAGTAATCTCTCCTTTGATAATCACATTGCCAAAGTGGTTAGAAAACCCTTCTATATGGCCCACCTAATCACAAAAGGGTTTGCATCCAGATCAAAAGAGGTCATTGTGCCTCTGTACGCATCACTCATCAGACCCATCATAGAGTACAATGCCCCATTTGGGATGTACCTTACAAGACGCCTGCAACAGCTGGAAAGACTACAGAATTACCTCACCAACAGGATCAACAGATGCCCTAAGCAACTCGACTGAAGAAGCTCCAGCTGTACTCAGTTGCATACCGCCTACTCAGAGGTGATCTCTGCCTGACATACAAGGCCATGTTCAACCCAGAATTGATGGACATGCTCCACCTAAAGAAAACCAAATTCCCTCGAGCCACATGCTCTAGGGATCTAAACCTCACCACAACAATAAATAGGACATGCTGGAGGGATAAATTCATGTCCCAGAGACTTCCCATGCTTTGGAACAAGATTCCAATCTACATTAAGCAGAGCTCCTCACTAACACTCTTCAAGTGAAACCTTGATGAGTGGATGGGAAACAGAAAGTCTGGAGATCACTTCAGTGGCTCTGCTGGACAGAGGCACAGGGAACTAATCTAAGGGGGCGGCAAAAGCCAACACATTCCGGCTAGGCTTATAAATGCCTTTGGGCAAACAGCCTAGTACCTACCTATGAACCTATGAACAAGGAAAATGGGCCAAAACACAATGGACATCCAAGTAATCAAAATATATATAAAAATTAACTAAGTAATGAGGAATGTTATAAATAAGCCTGAGTATCTATCAAATGGTTGCAAAAATATTACATGATATTAGCATCTCAAACGTCTTCACTTTTTAGAAAGGTTTGATGGAGTGGTTGTCATTTTAAACCATTACTGCATCTGCCCACTCAATCACTCCAATGGAGCTCAGGAAACTTGCACTGTAATTTCCAATGGGCGGAACCTAAGCCTTTTGACAGAATCAAATTATGTCCTCACATCTCAAACAAATGTTCATATGTCTGAAACCATAGTGGTTATGAAAGAAGTATGAATGGCAAACTCTTCAGTACAAACTGTTTTCATAGTGGTAGTATTCTTAAGATTCTAGGTCTTAAACCAGTCACAGTAAACACAGTAACTATTACATTTGTAATATTTTGTCAACAACTTTCAATATCTCAGCAACCACTCAAGTTACACACATACTGAGGGCAGCATTATATTCATCTAACTGAGAGCTTTCATATGTGGCTAAGGAGTTCTGTCTTTGTTACTTGGTTGTTGAGATATTTAGAAAAATTTGAAAATGATATTTATATAAATTAATATCATAAAAAATAACTGTTAATATCTATTTACCTGCACTAGACAGAGCTCAAATATTAATGCAATTGAGTTTGCCATTGTGTAAGGTTTAAGATGAAGTCTT
This sequence comes from Protopterus annectens, assembly GCF_019279795.1. Taxonomy (NCBI): domain Eukaryota; kingdom Metazoa; phylum Chordata; order Ceratodontiformes; family Protopteridae; genus Protopterus; species Protopterus annectens. Next base: position 1,585,667,892 of record NC_056731.1, on the reverse strand, counting down.
ATAAAACCTTGTACATAGCATGGTTTTGGAATTATTGATGCAAATATGAACAAACAGCATTTGATGCCTAGAGTTGTCAGTAGGAGTTAACTGCATATGTACCTGGAGGCGTCACTCGGATGTAATGAGTATATCCACTTGTATTCAGCAAATTTGTTTTTTAAAACAATGTCAGACTTACAATACTACATTATAAGCTGTAACACAATAAATTTAAAGGCATGAGTTGAATCAATGATCATAGTGTAACTTATATAATATAACATTACTGTCATGTTTTCTAATGCCAAACATATGGTCTGAAATCCATTGTTTTAACTAGTCATTTGTCTCACTAAATCTTTTGACAACATACTTTCTGCTTGGACAAATGAGAAGGTGGCAATATGTTGTGGTCGACTCTAAGCTGCCTGGTCAATTTCTCGCCCAGTTCATCCAGGGGCTTGTAGAGGGCATCAGACTTCTTGTGAGCTGAGGAATCAGTAGCATGGTGCTTCCAGGTGCATCTAGAACAAACCTAACAATGGGCTTTGCAGGGAGATGGCCCAGGACTCCTCCTCCTGCTTATTTCTTAGATAGTCATTTAGGCACTGCTGGAGGAATCAGGGCCAAAGACTACTTTAAAGAAGAGGGTCATGGGGAGGCACACTAATGCAGTGGGTAGTGTTGTTGTCTGAAAGCAACAGGTTCTCTGGTTTTATTCCCGAATGGGGTTTTTTTTGTGTTGAGTCTACATGTCCTCCCTGTGTCTGCATAGGTTTTCTCCAGTGCTCCCGTTTCCTCCCATATTCCAAGGACATGCAGTGTGTGTGTGTGTGTGTGTGTGTGTGTGTGTGTGTGTGTGTGTGTGTGTGTGTGTGTGTGTGTGTTATGGAAGAATAACCATGGCAGGGCTACACCCCAACCCCCATATGTGCAAAATGGGAAAAAGGGGTTGTGGGTGGATAGCAGCAGATGTCAGGGAAGAATGGAGGCAAGGAGCCATTTCATGAGGCATAGTGCTTCTCCAAAGAAGGGAATTATGTAGTATGCAGTATAGGTAAGAAGTTTCATTGTACTCTACTGTCACATAGATAAAGACCTTCCAGGATTGGGGGGGAACACTCCCCTCAGCTGCAGCTTATGAATGCTTGAGTATAACCAATACATATGAAATAAAGCATGTCACAGGCATGTTCTGGATGTCATGGGCACCCCTCCATGGGGATATACCTACAAAAGGTAGTTTAAAAGTGGGGGAGGTCTCAATGGACCAGGGACTGGCATCCAGTTGCACAAGTTCCATAAGTTCCACAAGGGTGAAAATATAAAAGGATCTGGGTGCTCTCACCACTCTCTGAGTTATAGACACCTGCTTTATTGGAGGGGAGGGATAACTGAAGAAAAAAGAAGAGTCATTGGACTCAATTGCTACCACAGCGCTACAGCGGGAGGGTTTTAGGGACTGCTCCTGGAAGAAGGCAAATATGAATGTGTTCTAGACATCTGACTAGGCCTAAACACTGTGAAGCATTTTCAAGATAGTTGTTGGGATTGCACCTCTCTTGGGTCCCTCATCATACACTAGTGTGGAAGATGAACACAGACTCAAGTCCTCATTATTTGAAGGAAAATACATGACACAACTGGACCATAAGACCATCTGAGGGACATGATAAACTTAACTCTAAATCGTCTTGAGAGACCTCTTGGGTCTCAGCATGCTCATTTACTTTAATAGACTAAAAGCTTGGAGGGGTAGCTACTATTTGCCATTCTCTACCACAGTCTTCTGAAGTTGCTATGGCAGAGGCCTGTGCCTGTGTAAAGGGACATTTCTGCTGCTCCACATGCATGGTATTTTCAATCTTCACCATTTTGCTAGAAGCGAGGGAAGAGCTTCTCCATTCTGTATCTTTAGATGGACCTGAGCATGGAAACTTTTGCACAATGAAAGCCAGAGTTGACATCCAAATGGTGTGAGCAGCAGAGCAGAACAGAACTGTTGCACTCAAAAACTAGACAAGTTCTTCTAAAGCAGCACATAACCAACTACAGAGTTTCCAGCTGTTTTGTCAACTACCTAGCAAGCTGAACCTTTATTATTTATTTATTTATTTATTTGCAGATGGTTTACCAGGATAGTCCATTGGGCCAAAATGAACCCATTTTCAATGGAGTCCTGGGGAGAAAAGCTCCAAAAACAAACAAACTAGGTACATACAATAGATTACTAATGATAATTATACAAATGTAAAAAGATACAAGCATTTCATTACAAAATTCAGGAAACATTTCAAACAATACAGTCTAGTGATGATAATTTGAGGTGTTTTAGGCTGTGAAAAGTAATATTGCATAAAGATTCAGAGTAGTTATTATGTAAGGAGCATAATCTTTACAAGGTACAGTCAAATACAGTCTTTGCAGAAACCATGGGAAAAGAAAATATTGTGAAAATTATTGTCTGTTATAATACAATTAGATATACAATCCAGCACATTAAATACTGGTATGCCTTAAGGATTGATTTTAGGGAATTTGATCTTTTCTTTCTTTAGGTCATTAAAGAAAGAAAAGATCAAATTCCCTAAAATCAATCCTTAAGGCACACCAGTATTTAATGTGCTGGATTGTATATCTAATTGTATTATAACAGACAATAAAGGTTCAGCTTGCTAGGTAGTTGACAAAACAGCTGACCTAGTCGCGGTGGTGGTGCTGTGGTAGCATTGTCGCCTCACAGTAAGATGCTGTCTGGTTCGACTCTCAGCTACAGCATCTTCTGCGTGGAGATATGCATGAATGGGCGTATCAGTGGGAGTTCAGACAGGATGATGATCACATGAGACAGAGGTCCTCCTCTGTGGGTCCCTTGGAGTGCAAGCCTGGACAATCTGTTAAGGGCACAGGGTCATAAAATGCTGATGCTCCTCAGAAGGCCACCACACTAGGTAGTCTTCATGCTTGTCTGCCTGTCTGGATGATGCTCCCTCTGGTTGGCTTCCAGCCAAGTCAGTGGCCTTGTTACCACCAGTACAGTATGACTGAGCTAAAACTAATGGGGAGGGGCCTGACCATTAGCAAATGGGGATGTAAAATGAATATTAAAAAAAAAAAAAAGAAAAGAAAATCAAGGTTTGTGACAGCATCTCATCAGTGACTGCATCGGGATAGAATAAGTGTTCTCAATTTTCACCTTTGCAGTTTTGCTGATGAGACATCTTATATCACTGTAGCGGTCAGTCCTAAAACCCTATTTTTATAACTGTTGTATTAGGAGGCTATGAGCCACAGTATCAAAGACTCTTTTCAAGAAAGCAAAGCAGCCGCATCAAGCTTACTTGGCATTACATTGCCAAGTAAGTTGTTTACTATTATATTTCTTGGCAAAACCAGTGGTTCTACAACCCCCCACACTAAGGGTCTAAATCTACACCAACAAATAAACAAGAGTGGAGAGATAGGTCCCTAACTCAATGCACTCCTAGCCTATGGAATAACTTACTAATACATGTCAAAGTACTATTTTGGCTACTTTTAAGGCTAGTCTTGATGACTGGATGAGCAGACACAAATTTTCACCTGGGTTGTCAAGTACAGCCCTGCTTGATTTGAGAGGTGAACACTATTAAGCGCTTGAAAAGCATGGAACGAACATTTAAGTTTGTCTGCTTAAAGGTGTATATGGCTTGGCATCTTATGGTCCTTGTGATCGCTTGCATTTATGTTGCTGTGAGACAGTGAGATTTAGAGATAATACTGTAAATGGAATCTGATAAGGTCAAGCATGTTGCAAGAAAAGAAATACTTTATTACAGAGATACGAGTCATAGCCCTCGAGTGAGAAAAGAAATATTAGCAAGGCATCTAGTACCCAAGTGAGAGAGTAGCTTCATAATTAATAAGTGTATAGGTGATACTCCAAGTACAGAGGAGTAACGTGTGGAAGTAAGGGCTTAGTGTTCAAATATGCCAGTGCTTTCAAAGATATACAGGAACATGTCTGAAAGGCCTACTTGTGGGCAGAAGGTATGTTACTTTTATTCCTGAAGAAATCATCAAGATGTATTTCTAGTAAACAGCACCATCCACACAAATTCAGAATGTATGTATGTACAGTACTAAAATCTTCATTACGCTCTCCTCATGAGTATACTAAGGCTGCACAATTTATTAGCAAATGTGACAAACAATATGTTTTTCAAGGAAGCAGCCCACCCTCCCCCACTACACACATTTTGCTAGTCTCACTCTGTGATCACTGTACCTCAAAGAGAAATCACTGCCAAGTAATATAAATCCTGTATTGTACTTCCCCAAGGGGAACTGACCTTTAAGCACTTAGAAATCACTAACAAGGGAGTAACTATATCGTGCTTTACAAATAAGGAAGCAAATGTCAGCTCAAAGACAGCATGCTCAGTAAGGACCTTAACCCATTAAGCAAGTGCATTTAAATCACACCAAAGCCCACTAAAAATGAATGGTAATGGCCCTGTTAAGCACTGAGTTTAAAGGCATGGGTATTCACAACTGCAGGACTATCAAGGAAGCAAATATAGTGAAAAGCTAGATGACAATTTGAATGTTTACAAAAATGTATGCTAGTCATGACATGATGTTACAAGGAATAGTATGTGTCAGTCTGGACAGTGACTCAAGGTTCCAGTTTTAGTGGTAGAGATGCCACAGAAAAATTCACACCAGCCATAAAGCTGTGATGAACAGGCATCAAGGCATATATAAATGAAAAATGGCCTGTTCTAAGGCTCTTCCCTGCTGTAAGCATACAGGAAGAGCACTCAATGAAAATGGTGGCAGTTGGTAAACAGACCTTAAAAGAGCAGTGCTACCTAAGTGCCAACCGGCAAAACTTGAAATCACATATATGCTGCAACAATGCCATCAGTATATCCTCACGTATATGCTGCAAAGATTCCAGCAGTATATCCAGCACTGCACTCAGTAACAACTAGAAATGTTCAGTCAACATTCTACAATTAATGGGCAAACAACATTAGCAACCTCTATGGAAAATGTCATGAAACGCTAGTTCAGAAAGGCACAGAACTGAACTACTAGCAATTTCAGTCAGAAACAGCTCATCTGAATTGTAATGCTATAGTTTCAGAGCTGGACTGCAGCCAGATATAGGAGGAGTGCAGTTTATTTGCACAGCTACAAGGCAAAAAGTTAAGTAAGGTTTAGACAACACCACCCCTAGTTCACTGATGATGAATGACTGTTGTTTCTAAGAAACTATTTTTAAATTAGGCTGAGTTCCAAACACTGTATGCTTCTGCAGATGTGTTTTTTATCTCAGACTCAGACAGATATGTATGTTAATATCCGTCACACTATCCTATCTTTAACAAATGGCGCCTACAGCTAGGTCTGGTGCGATTGGCATGAAAACTGTGGCATAACAGTTTCTGCCAAGCATAGCAAGCATAATACAAACATTGGTGTAACCATCAGACTACAGCTGCCGTGAGGCACACGCCATGTAACCCAAGCTTTATAAATTATATTTCAATGACGCTACATTTTCCCCATTAGAAAGGCACCAGATATCCCAACTCCAAACATACAAATGAAAGTAGCATGTTCAAGTGAGCCAGCAAAGAATATAACTGTGCACAGAATAATGGGTTATCCGACTATTAGCTCTCTAACTGAAATTAGTAATGCACTAACTTTAGTATATGCCTGGAATCTTATTAAATACACATTTGTGGCTTAGTACCAGACATTTCTTTGCATTCTGCTTTTTAAGATAATCTCACTTTGCAACCAGTCTAGTGAATCTGATGTATGTGTACTTATAAATATATTTGTTGCAACCATATGTGGAATAATTATGTACTATTCTGTACTGATCTTAAGGTTCATAAGGCTGATACACACGACTTCTGGCCAGAGGGCCATCTAGGAACACAAACTCCAGAAAATCTGAATAGTAAGCTTTATCACTCACCCATTTATCCAAATTATTTTTAGAAGAAAATATAAGGTGAGATTTTGCAGTGGCAGTGCCTACGCACAGCTCAAATGGGATTCATAGACAGGAGCTGCTCGTAGGTCCATTAGGTCTAATATATTTAGGAAGAACTTAAGTAAATGATGCATTAATGATATTTAAAGGAAGACTGATTGAAAATTTTGACTATTTTATGTAAATAAGCAGCTTCCCTGCTTGCGAGTGATTCACAACTGCTTTTCTATGCACATCAGTGCTATGTGCATAAGCCTTATAAAAGACAAAGTCATGCATTTTCTATCTACTCTGCAACCCATAAAGTTGATTGCTGTCAATGTTAGCTTGGCTACTTCCTGCTGTGAGCTGCTTGTTTCTGTTGTACTAAATCCTCAGGTGCCCATCAGTTCTTTGACATACTCTTGACTTGTGTGGATCAATATATTTCTCAGTCACTCTTGCCTCAGGACTGAGCCAGAACATGAGTGTCTTCTAAAGAATGACACACTTTCCTGAGGTGTTTGGTGCAATAGACTGTAACCAAGTTGCCATTAGGACCCCATCCTAACTGCTGGAGAAGTGGTGTCAAAAAGTACAGTTTTGTACCTACCATAAATGTAGATGTCCGATAGGTATGCATCTGCAGTCATAACATATGGTCTAGAGCATTAGAGAGATGGGGAAAAAAGGTATATACATCTGCTACTCTTTCTGCCAGGGTATTAAACTGTCAATTCCATATGATACAGTACCAAGAATTTTTGTTAGATCAGCTGAATAAGAAGCTTTCTTCTCCTGAACCTTTAGACCGTAAATCCTTTCAGGATTTGGTACACAACTCTCAGCAGGTCAGTAATCATTTTTTAAAATGTGGATATGATGCACTGGAGGCTTCATTTAGATCAGCTATGACTGGGGCAGTAATTCGTAGGCATGCCTGGCTGAAGGAGCAATCTTTGCCAGACCATGTCAAGGCTAAACTCCTTGATGCTCCAATGGAGAAACAAAGTTTATTTGGCTCCCCTGCACAGGAGATTCTAAAGAAGGTGGAAGAAAAAGCAAAATCTGTGCAAACAGTAAAGGAATTCCTGCAGGTCCAACCTCCGAGGTTCAGCAGAAACTGGCCTACAAAGAATTGGTCCTTTCCAAACACCTCCAGAGCACAGAGGGGCAGGAACAGACGCCCTAGAGGCAGAGGTCAATCAAGAGGTGCCTACAGGGGCCGTCAGTGGCAGCCTGCCAACCAGAGGGGTAGTGCCACAGCTACAACTACAACCACTACCACAGGACAGACCCAATGAGTTGACTCTGATTCCGCCTACCAGGGTTCAACTGGAAGCTCCCTTGGGCGGAAAGCTGGCTTTATTCTCCAAAAACTGGCATTGCATTACAAAGGATACATGGACATTGCAAACAATAGACAAAGGATACAGGTTTTACTTCCACACTTTGCCAAAAAGGGGCAGAATGCCAAACCTTCCACCAAACCAGAAGGCAGAGGCTTTAAGACAAATCAGCAAACTACTTCAGATGAAAGCTATAGAAAGTGTACCATCTACAGAACAAGGCCAAGGATTTTACTCCAGATTATTCCTGGTACCAAGAAAAGAAAACCAATGGAGGCCTATTCTCAACCTGTCTGTGCTCAACACTTACCTCATTGTGCCAAAATTCAAAATGCTGACCCTACAGCAACTTCTTCCCATGCTGGGCAAGGAGTCTTGGCTGGTGACTCTAGATCTCAAGGAGGCATACCTGCACGTCCCTATCTGACCAGATTGCAGAAGACACCTCAGATTTCTTGCAGGATCAGAGCATTATCAATTCTCAGCATTGCCCTTTGGCTTATCTACTGCGCCCAGAGTATTCACGAAATGCCTGGCATCAGTAATTGCACATTGCAGACTTCAGGGAATTCAAATTTATCCATACCTGGACGACTGCCTAATACAAGCGGACAACAAGAAAAAATTGTTAAAGGACTTGGCCTATGTCATACTCCTGCTACAGGCCTTGGGATACACAGTCAACATCCAAAAGTCAAGACTAGTGCTGTCCCAAAGGATAACCTTTTTGGGTGCGGATCTGGACACAATCACTCAGATGGCTTTTCTCACAGAAGAAAAACAAAAACAACTTCCAGATTATTTCATGATTTTAACAAGACAAACTCAGCTTACTGCAAGGAAAGGCCTGCAGGCCCTGGGTTACATGGCATCCTGCATAATCTTAATTCAACATGCCAGGCTGCATATGAGAAAATTGCAATGGTACCTAAGGAATGTATGGTCTCAACACAGTCACAGCCTAGAAACCATGATACCAATCATTCCATGCCTTCAAATGGAATTCCTATGGTGGGCTCAGGCCTGCCAGTCCAACAGAGGGTTGCCTTTCAACAAACCAAAAACAAGGCAGACCATCACCATGGACGCCTCAGACCAAGGATGGGGAGCACACATGGAGGACAAATGCATCCAAGGCCTATGGCCTCAAGGGCAGCTAAGCATGCACATAAACCAAAAGGAAATGCTGGCAGTGAGGCATGCAATCGAGGCATTCAAACCATTCCTCCAGCAAGGACATCTGTTAATAAGGACAGACAACACCACAGTCATGTGGTACATAAACAAACAAGGAGGCACACATTCCTACCCTCTATGCCGGATGGCAATGAATCTGTGGAACATATGCCTGAATCTCAATATCCAGTTACAGGCCAAATTCGTACCAGGAAAAGAAAATTCACTAGCGGACAGTTTAAGCAGAGCTACCACGGATGCACACGAATGGATGCTGCATCCAGACATCTTCAAACCTCATAACAAAGAAATGGGGAGTGCCAGAGATAGATCTGTTCGCCTCCCCACTCAACCACCAACTGAAAAAATTCTGCTCAAGGACATACCACCCACAAGTCTGGAGGGTGGACTCTCTCTCTTTCAGCTGGAATGCCCTAACAGTATATGCCTTTCCACCTCTCCCATTGATGTACAAGGTCCTACTGAAGATCAGGGAGGAACAGCCAAAGGTGATACTAATAGCTCTGGACTGGCCAAGGCAACACTGGTATCCGCTACTGAGAAGCATGTCTCAGGCGAACTCATGGCCTCTTCCCCTATGGCCTCTACTTCTAACGCAGAACAATTTCAAGACCCTGCATCCAAACTTGAAAACATTGAAACTAACTGCCTGGAAAATTCCTTAAAACCAAACCAAACTGTTTTATCTCAGAGGGTGAAGGACATTATCCTGGAGGCTCGCAGACCTTCCACAAGGAAGACATACTCAGCTAAATGGAAAAGATTCCTCATTTGGAGCACATCAAAGGGCACAGATGTCTCAGTGGCAAACCTAGCACACATCCTAGAGTACTTAGCAGAATTGTTCCACAATGGCCTGTCTTACTCCTCCATTAAGATTCATGCTTCAGCAATTTCAGCAGAATACAATATGGATCCACCTATCTTCTCTCACCCTCTGCTCAGACAATTTTTGAGAGGGATCAAAAATGTTAAACCTCCAAGGAGATCCCTCTACCTGCATGGGATCTCAATTTTGTGCTGGAGAAATTGACACTACCTCCTTTTGAACCAGCAGCATCAGCAGACCTACAGTTTCTATCTTGGAAAACTGCTTTTCTTCTGGCAATCACTTCAGCAAGAAGAATATCCGAGTTACAGGCATTAATGGCAGTGCAGCCTTTTCTTATTTTCCACCAGGATAGAGTGTCACTGAGAACCAATCCTACTTTCATGCCAAAGGTGGTATCCAGGGTATCCATGAACCAAGCTATTCATTTGCCTACTTTCTTCCCTAACCCACAGAACAAAGGAGAGAAACTTTTGCACACCTTGGATATACACAGACAGCTACGCTACTATCTGGACAGAACTAAAACCAACAGAAAAACTGACCAACTTTTTGTAGCATATGTAACTGGAGTGCAAGGAAGAGCAATTTCCAAACAGACAATTTCAAAATGGATAGGAAATTGCATTTGTTTTTGCTACTCCTTTCATGGAAAGACAGCTCCTGAAAATATCAGGCCTCATTCCACAAGGGCCACAGCCACCACTACAGCTTTCCTACGAGGGTGGCTACCAAGGACATTTTAGAAGCTGCTACTTGGAGCTCCGTGCATACATTTGCCAAGCATTACAATCTACCTTTATACTCCAGATCCCGAGAAGGGTTTGCAACTGCAGTTCTGCAGGGGATTTTAACTACACCATCCTTCTCTTAGTACCTCCTCCCCCAGTTTGGCTATGGTATTCTACCCATATGTTATGACTGCAGATGCATCCTTGAAGGACATAGTACAGTTTTGTACCTACCATAAATGTAGATGTCCGATAGGTATGCATCTGCAGTCAGGATTACCCACCCTCCTTCCCCTCTGTGGTTTTCCTAGGGTGCTTACCCCTCTTTCAGCTAACTGGGGGAATCTATTATGGTGTATTTGTTTGTTTGTATATATATATATATATATATATATATATATATATATATATACACATATGTATATAATTTGCTACTGTTTGGAACTTTTCAGCATTATCCAAATTTAGCCTTCCTAGAGGGCACCTGGCATCTGGGGCAAGAAACACTGAGGAAAATGGCGTTGGCTGATGCCTTTATACCCCAGAAGCTCTGACATCGGGGAAAGTGCGACATCAGCCAAGGCCAGACCCAGACTTTGGAATCCGGCCGACCGAAGGGCTGCCTGAGGCAGGACAACCCGGGACATCAATAATGTGTCTGCCCAGTATCCTGGCAGTGCTGTTGCTGTAGTGGTCTGAAAGTACTTGTGTCTACACAACCTTTGATGATTCCAATGGCATCCTCACCTGCATCAAAGGCAGCTCCCCTTGGACAGAGAAGGTACTCCTCATCTGGAGTAAAAGGCTGGACTGTGAGAGGTCCACCACCAGTGCTGCTGTAGGTAATTATATTTTGTCTAGCTTTTATCTTTGCTCATCTTTTTAGGTCATTTGCTCTTTTCCTAAACTGTGCCAAGGTACAGTTCCTTCTCCCTACAGCACTGAGATCAGCCACTATGTCATTCCATGTGTCAGCCACTACTTGATTTCATGCCTTAACTCAGTCTGTTTCTGCGCCCCCTTTGAGACATTTCACATACATCCTTAGAACATCCACTAGAATGTGGTTCTCTTCCAGACTAATGCTGTCTCTTGCAGTGTCTTGTTCCCTGACACATTTTTAACCTGACAGCAAATTTTGGGCCACAATCTAACCAGTCTCCTACACGTGCCCCTTGACTAAACTCTGTACTAAAACTGTTTCTCCTGTGTAATGTTCTCTACTGCAGCATTTTATAACCTGCAAGCAAATACTGGCTCACTGTGGAACCATTCTTCTACACAGGACACCCTACACTCGTAATATTTAATCCATACAAGTTCATTATAAAGATTAGAGAAGTATAACAGAAGCAGTAGTATTGTACTCTACCATGTCACCCTGTAGTGTAGTTGCTAAATGTATAGTTAACTAACTCTTATTAGGGGTGTGGTATTGCTTAGCTTAATGTACTACAAATCACTTCTTTGTTGCTGTTTATCTTTCCTCAACTTACTGATAGTGAAAGCTGTTACCAGAAAACCCTTTAACACATGCATACAGCAGTATGAATTGCACCTTACACTTTCCCAATCCTGTCATTCATAAGCATGTAATATAACATTAACGGACATGCTTACCAGTAAAATAATAGTTGTGAACATCTGATCTCACTAAATTACACCACCTAGTGTGCTTTCCTATACATTTTTGGATCTTTCTTGTTTTACTAATTTCTTTTAGTTAGTTCTCATATGTCCTGGACTGCAAACAGTGAGTGTGGCTCAGGACAGTTAAAAATGGTGGACTGAGGCTGATTGGCATAAGTTAAGGCTGATTTAGAAACATCTTATGCAAAGAGGTTCAACCACACTGAACTCTGTGAATTACGCTGTTGCACAGATATATATTCAGGTGGTTGTGAGTTGTGTTAATGTGCAATGGCCTCATGGTCACAAGTAACTACTAAGTATACCTTAATCACACTCTAGTGTGCTATACTATTAGTATAATAGCTATGTGTGTCTGCCAGAATGTCTTACTATAAGGAATTAATATCAGACTGTGCAAACTAGAGCCATGCACTGGCTGACCTTCAAAAAAAAAAGAAAGAAAGAAAGAAAAAAATATGCAAGACTAAGTGTGGATGTGTAACCATACCTAATAATATTAAAACTTGTGACTCAATAAAAAAGAAGGGAAAATTCTGCATGTACGTATAAGAACATATATACATGAACTTATACAAATATGTGTACGTACACACATGTATGTATGTATATATGTATTTAGACACAGAAGCAAAACCTTCCCACCCCCAAAAGCAAAAGGCTCCATCAGCAATTTTTGTTCTGATATAATACTGCAAGATGGTTTTCATTCATATACCCAATCAAACAATGGAACTAAAACATAATGGAATGTCATGTCAGTGCTCCCATTCTGCTAGCCCATAAAACTGGTATATGGGCATTGCCCCTCTATGGGTATATGGGTCAGTCAAAGAGATGTCACACCTCAGAGGATGTTATTCTCACGCTTTTATCCTCTGCATCAGGCTTAGATACTTCACTCTTGTTCTGGGACTTCACAAAAATGGTTTCTGTTGGACAGATAGGGAGACTAAAATCCTCCTCTACTTGCTGGTAGGAGTCATACCTGCATAAATTGGAGCAGACAACTACTGGCTCCAAATGGGGAAAAAAACTGACATCTGACAGGAGTTAGGGCTCATCTGTCATCTCTGACACAGAGTAGGATCCCCCAATTCTGGGCTAAAATGCAGGCAATGCTACAATAACTTGCAGACCCAGAGAAGGGAAAAACTGGCTGGGTGGGTTTTGGAGGTCCAAGAAAGAAGGAAATAATTTTTCAGTAATAATTATTTTTTAGCTCTTTACAGCTCGTTAATATATTACACATATAAATTTGTATAAACACACTTAAGAAAAAACTAAATATGTGTATATGTAGTATTTTATATATCAGTAACTTCACTACTAAGATTTTGTTGATATGTTTTTCACTATGTATATGGGAACAACTGTACCAGAAAAAAGTACAATACACGGGTGGGGGGATGATGATCAGTAATTATATGAAATGAATGCTGTACATTTCAAATTCATTTAATTTGTACTGCAATGCTGTTTGAAATCATCACTTATAAATAATCAATACATAACACATTTTTAAATATTCACATTAGCAGAGGTAAACATTAACGTGAATGTGTCATATTAAAATGAACAGCTAAAGTTATTGTTAAAGTTATTCCCTCCTGAAACTGACTACCTACTAGGTTTGCCATTAACATCAATACATGATTGGGTAACACACCTCCACCTATCAGCAGACACAGTGGTGCCTTGTCATGAATGAAGTAGGAAATATTCAGTATACGTTGTAACAATTTCAAGTTAAACACCATATACTCAGGAAGGAAGGAAATGAAAAATTGCCAGGGAATTGTCAAGTCTGCTGCAACTTTTAATTATTCCAGAAAGGGACTAGTCACATTCTGCAAAACACAGAAAAATGCTTCCTTATACTAGTCATGCATTATGCGAAATCAATTACAAGTAAGTCAGAAATAAAAAAATGCCTTCATCAATGATGCACACATATATGCACAAGTTAAATAATTTTGATTAACTATACTTTGTTTTTATTATTTCTCCACAGACGAGGAGGAATAAGAACATAACAGAAGTCAGGTGCAAAGGAGGTTAATGCACCTGACAGAAGGCGTTTGTAAGTTGAAAGCATATTCAAATTATTATTCAAATAAATTAATTCCTGCAGTAATTTTTTGCAATGAACTGATATATGACAGTTAAAAAAGTTAATATAGCCTGATGAGGTATTACAATAAAAAGGAAATAATTTATACATATACATCAATAAATCATGTCATAGGTATAGCAATTAGTAATCCATGAAGTAATACAGAAGTAATTCAAGTATGCAAGTTAAGAAGCATTACGGTGAAATACCATCAAGAATGCAGTCAACAGTAAGAGGATATATAGCAGCACTATGAAAAATAAACAAACAGTTTACTTGAGAAAATAAAATGGTCGATTTTATAAGCACCTCTGTCTCTCTCTCTTTTCTCTCTCTTATGTTCATTTTTCCACATGTCAAGCGATCCGAGCAGCTGCCCAGTCCCGTGCCACCCAGGTGAGGGACCATTCATGAAATCCCCCTGCCTGCCCAGGGATATCTTCATAGAGGAGGTGAAGTGGCTCCTCCCCTGAGGGCCTCCCACACATGGCAGCCTGGGAAGCTGCCTACATCACAACCTTTGGAACCTGGTTGAAGCAGTGGTTGAGTAAAACGTTGTGAGGCACCTTCCACCATTTCAAACCCTTCTCCAACAGGTGCAAGACTTGCTGACCCAGTCAGATCCAACCATTGAGCCATTGGAGGCCTCCACCTCTACACCATCAGAGTCCCCCTCTGCAGGTAAATCACAGAGGAAAAATAAATGAGGTCGTCTGGAGCATGGTGTGGCCTGTGCTTCACATATCCTCCCCTTCCCCCTTTTGTGTCTGTCTCCCATGTGTATGCCTTGTGTCGACATCAATGTCTGCCTACCACAGTGTTCTTTTCTTTTTATGCTTCAGCTCCTATGCATCCTACCTCATTTGGTACAAGTGCAGACCTCTTCATTTCTTCCATCTTTGTGAAACTCATACTTCTAAATTGTCCAGCTTTTCATAAAATGTCTACATTTTGCCTCATTATTTGTCTGTTTCTCATAAAATATGTGGTTTTCTGGCAAATCTCTGAGGACTGAAGTAACTAACTGACATACATTGAGTTTCAGACTTCATGATCTTCAGAAAATGCATGCTAACATAAATCCTATCATTCTAGTAACTTTTGAAGTTTATAAGAGCAATATTTAAAATCTGTCCCTATTTCTGAGCCTTTGTTCTCTCATTATTTTAGGCTTTGTCCACATTTCTTGTCCAAAGAAGTTGAGAGATATTGTGTCCCTTGTCTTCTCACTCCCTCATTACCATCTTTCCTATCTTTCCTCTTTCCGACTTTATAAAAGGCTAGTCAGGGAATCCACATAATGTTACATCCATCTAGACATATGCAACAACTGGAACACCCACACAGATACCTTACTAAAAGGATAAAAGTCCTGAATAACATGTCCTACATGGACTGACTCAAAGCCGTGTTGCTATACTCATTATCCTGCATACCTATTTCTGGCATACAAGGCATCCTCTGATGCATTACTGATGGATCTACTGCACATCAGCAAGTCAAATGGCATCTAGGGATTTAAACCACTACTGCAATAGCAACAGAATGGTTTGGATGGACAGGGACAGTATACTTCTCAGAGGATACCACTGCAGTGGAACAGACTCCCCATCCACATAAACAAAGTTCATCATTGTCCATTTTCAAGCAAACCTGAGCTCGATGGATAGGAAACAGAAAATGTACCCTAGGACTGCCCCCTGTACTACTAACAGAGAGATGTAGCTCCTAAATGTTTTATCCTATGCATATGTCCCCTCAGATCATTTATGGTGTGATCCCAGTTATTCTCATTAGGGGTGTGATGACCCTCCACCTCTGGGCCAGTAATCAAGGAGCCTCAGTCCTCACCACAGGCACCTGTGGGAATGTTCACTGGCAGGATAGCAGGTAAACACACAGTATCTCCAGATACAGCTCTTTGCATCAAGCACAATTTCCATTAAGAGCATAATGGGAACACAGTCAGTCCCGGCTGGTTTCTCCCTCTTTCTCCAGATCCCTAGTAAGACTCCCCACTGGCACAGCTATAGAGTTGAGATCTCAGCTGTGTCCAAGATAAGACATCCCGCACCCTCTCGGTCCAACCAGTGCTTTGTGTCCCTGCCGAAGTAGCTGACACACACACACACACACACACACACACACACACACACACACACACACACACACACACACACACACACACACACACACACACACACACACACACACACCTGGGAAAGGTTGGCACAGGTTTACTAGCTATGTCCCCTTCTGCCCAGACTATAAGGTAGTGATGACTGCCACCAGACATTTCTGTCAGCTACCTTAAGGCGCTTCCAGGGGTATACTGGGTGAAATTAATATTAATACAAATGGTAGTTTGACCAACAGCAAGGCTATTATGAGCTGCCCACAAAGTGTCACCAAATAAATATGCAAGTACTATCAAAACTTAAATATCTATACAAAGATCAGCCACAATGAAAGGTTTAAATATATTTAGTAATAAATAATAAAAGAACAAGAAAATACTAAGTATATATATTGACAGTGACATCAGAGTTCAAAATCATACGAAATATTTAAAATAACATTGAAGAATAAACCCAGACAAATAAAGAAAAATAATATCTAAACTAAGCTTCACTATATTCCTGACTGAGTCTAAAAAAATTATACTATTCCCCAATAACTTACTTAACAGAGCAAGGCAGATGATGTGGTAAATGGTCTTGTTGTCAGGCCCAAGACAGAATTCAGAATGCTCAGTCTCAATAAGAGACTTCTCAAAATAATATCTAAAATATTATTTTTGCAGAATGGCATCACTTCTGGTCATCTGACTTCTAGTTCCCATGCAAACCCCCATTGCTGGAAGCTGACAGGATTTAGCACCTACCTGTAAAAATGCACACACAAGGGCTTTTGCTCAGATATGTGGCAGGCGCTGGAAGTCATAAAACAATTTCATACTTCCATGCTTCCTGAGTAGTAATTAGTTCACCCCAAAGACAATACAGAAAGCTTCCTAGTACATACTTTTTCGTCTCTGGCTGCACTGAAACCTATGAGATAGCATATTTATGACCTAGCCCATAAAGTAATTTAATTTCAGATATATTTTAAAGTTTGCTGGACTGAGCTTAACCTTCCAGTTTCCTCTGTTAAAACATATACATTTAAAAACATTTAAACAATTACAACAGTGCATGTACATTTCTGTTCTCTCCAGTAGGGCACACTGTGGATACATTTCAAATGCAAGCACTTTATAAATACCTTTTCAACACAAACATCTGTGCAAATCAGTTTGATATACACATGGCATACAGTTCTAATACATTTATAATACAAGCATCTTGTATAAATCAGTTTGATATTCACAAATGACATATAATTATTTATAAAATTCTGGCTAGCTGTGCTGTCAGTATGTCCTATCATCACAAGGGATAATATATAATTACTAACCATGGAATGGGTAAGGCTATAAGGTCCAATCTATAACCAAATGGGGCAGGTTATTTTGAGCACAAAAAGAGAAATTGGCTAGGCTTAAAATGGCCCTCAACGGCAGCCAGCCCAGTAATTACCTATGAACCTGTAGACTGAGATTCAATAAATAAAGCCTTATACCTGGTTTAGTTAACTGCTGGATAGCTGTGCTTCCCACAGATTGTCTTAAATAATCTCAGAAAATTGTGCATATGCTCTCATGTGCCGACACATAACAAAAGTAACCAAAATATATTGAAACTTTATGTACATACAGCTCCAATGCACATAACTACACCTGAATCAATCCATTTTAAGCATTGAATGAAGCTAAGCAAATCTCTTATTGGCATTTCAGCACAGGACTGAGATTTTGCATAACCAGGGCCAATTGTTCACTCTTAGCCACTTTGTAAATAGGTACAGTGGCACTTTCCAGTGACTGTCCTTACACTTATGTGAATCACAAGACTATGAATACTACCTACAGTGTCAGATTAATGCGCAACAAATGGAAGGTATCTACACATTGTTTTCTTAATTCTGTCTAATATATACCAGCACAAAAATTCATATTTTGATGCCTATGAATATTTTACACAATGTGTTTTAAGTTCAAAGTATCTCTTAATTCTGCATTTTTATAAGCTAGAATGACAATATCCCTAAAATAACAATAATAAAATGAGAAGAAATTGAGATGTTTGCATCTTTCTTTATACATTGAATTATTTACTAATGTAATTCTCTTTGTGAATTTTCTCTGAACAGATTTAAGATGTTTTAGATGTCCAGAATTATCACTGTAGAACAAATTGTTATATTCTAAAAGAGGCTTTGCATAAATCTTATTCAAGTTTACTATACATCTCTTGTCATGATATTCCTCAGTAGTAGACTTACTTGCCACATTGATTGGTTTAAAATAATACTGATATGTTTAGTGAAGGACAGTGTGTTAGTAATAGTAATTTCAAGGTCCTTATACTCCAACACTTCTCCTAAAGTGGCATTCTTTAATTTAATTGGCTCACACAGAAATGATTTTCTAAAAGATACAAGTTTGCACTTATCTGTTCTAAACTTTAAACCTGAAGTTTGGACATTTGTCAGGTCTCTCATGAAAAAGGGTTCATAGATCAGTAAGGCTATCCAGTTAACAAATTTAAAATAAGTCAGTTCTGCTGCCTTGCTGTTCTACAGCAGCCAAAGTGCATGCATCCAAAAGACTGTTGTTCTTATCAAAGAAGGTTGATGGTTGTAGTGCTTTCATGTACAGTTCCCTTCTTGAGTAGAGCAGGGAAACAATGTGCATCCCATTTGCACAATAGTGCACATGGCAGCCCACAGAAGATTGATGGATGTTAGGGACGCCCTCACTGACACCACTGTATGTTGTCACTTTAAATGACTGGCAAGATTGCAACCATATACCTGTTGATAAGCACCACACTTTGCTTCTCCTTCTGCTAAATGGGTAACCACACTTGACAGAAATGTCCCTTTTCTGAAGCTACCTAGGAGCACCACCTGGTACTTGCTTTGAGGAACCCAATTGACAGGTGGAAACAAAGGGAATCAAACTCAGGTATACATGATGAAGGTTGTTAACAGCTTGAAACCTTAACCCTCTGAGCTAAACTGCCAGACCGCAGCACACTTACCAGATGTGCATTATATGAAGAAGAGAGCGCTAACAGAATGAGGAATTAAGATGACTGGAGGACTTTCTCATCTCTGACTGCACATCAAACCATAGCTGGAAAAAGGTAATGAAAAAAGTAAAAACAAATCAGTGTTGCTACTTAGAATCCAGAAAATGCCAGTGCAATACAGGACAGGAACAGAATGTTAACTGTGGTAAAACTTAAACCATGCTAGAACTGAGCAGCCATCAATGTCATCTATGTCAGCAGGATAAGTCTGGCTTTCTGTTAAATAGTGTGCTAAAGGCTAAAACATTAGCATCTGGTGGTGCCTGGATTATATTAGTCAACTCTTGGCTGTGATATGCCTATAGAAAAGTTCCAGACCTCATCAAATAATAATTGGTTTCGTAAAGCTACAGCAGTGCCTTCTGATCAGAATTAAGCAACCCATTTCATAAGGTTCAGTGACCGAATGTTGCTAAAAATGTTTGCTTTAAGTGCTGAACTTAGGAAGGAGCAACACTGACGAAATACAGCATGTAGCAATACTGCATTTGAGAATTCTGACTCAATCAGATGATTTTTTTCAAGTATTTTACTCATAAGTAACTATCATCTTCATA
Organism: Protopterus annectens; assembly: GCF_019279795.1. Classification (NCBI taxonomy): domain Eukaryota; kingdom Metazoa; phylum Chordata; order Ceratodontiformes; family Protopteridae; genus Protopterus; species Protopterus annectens. The sequence continues at coordinate 1,585,648,312 of NC_056731.1, read as the reverse complement.
CTGCAAGTTACATCCCTGTACATTTAGTACAGTTTATCCGGCCACATTTCCTCCCTACTTGCTTATGTTTCTCATAAGTAGTCATTAAACCTTACAGCTGCAAATCTAACTTGGTCAGATTTGAAATACAGGAAGAAAAGCTGTCTAGACAAGTTTTCATGCTTATTCAGTGATTAAGTCATGACATCTTTTCTGAAATCAGGTTTTTCCCCTTCACTGCTTACATAGCTAAAGATTTGTTCTTGACAGAAAATAAAAATTACCAGCACACAGTAATGAAGCCCTAAGGCAACCAAAAGCCATACTATTCATGAAATCTCTAAAAACAAAACAAACAATGATCTCTGGCAACACAGGACCTCACGTATCCCACTGTGTGGCAGTTCTTTCGTCAAAATATGAAAATAAAACATTTCCAGCTGACGTACTGATACAATTTTATTTTTCACAAAGTGGGGCATCACTTCAGCTTTAATCTGAATTCATACTTTCAATTTTACACTGCAGTGTCAATTTGCAAGTTACGAGTATCTATCATTTCATAGTTTAATTCCCTAGTACATGGAAAAAAAATCAGTCTAGCACCAGAGAAACACACACCAACAAATTCAAGACACTACGTTTGAAGACACAATTGTCTAGTACAACTTAGGTAAGAAAGTGATAGCAGTTAATTAACAACAGACAGACAAGGCATAGAACTGTGATTGCTAAATGTGAACTCTGACTGGGCCCTAAAATATCTGTTTTTACCAGCACTTTTCAGTGCTGCTGAGTAAGGTAACCTTGTATATTAGTGTCAGAGACTGAATAAGAGGTGCAGAAATTACAGATAGGGTGTTACAGGTGAGGGTTGCCAGTGTAGCTCAGACACTTGTGGGCAGAGCCATGTTGTGTGAGATGTAAGCGAATGACAATGTTAGAATGGAAACTGAGAAATACAAGCAGTACATTTCCAGCAATTTCATGATAGCAATAGTGAATGGCTACATGGAACTATTTTAGAGAAAATAAATGTCATCTTTTGATGAATGTCTTCTTAAAAACAGCTTTTAACTAAGGAATCAGTGTATATCTTGAAATTTAATACTCTGTACCCACATGGGTTAAATGAAGAATTAAATTGAAGAATGTTCATTTAATTGTTTAATTGTTAAATGACTATAGTATTTTAGGCAAGTTTTAGTTTTGTATGATGCTCTTTACTCCTTGAAGGCTTTTCTTGGGCTGAGATGTCAGAGACAGAGATTTCTACAATAAACCTGTGTTGGATTCACTGTCTGGATTGGGAAATATGACTAAGGTATGATAGAGTTATCAGGGAAGGAGAGGGCACAGCCAAGCAAGTTAGCAGATTCAAAATGGATGTTATCTCTGCTGAAGGGATTCCAAGGGTGGGGGCTTGTAGGTGTCAGAAGCATAAGTAGTAGGGCTGGATGGGAAGAGGAAAGGAAAATGTGTCCAGGTGGTGTGCAAGAAGGCAGAAGACAGAAGGTCAGACAAAGCTCAAAGTGTGTCGGTGAGATCTGAAGTGGCCAACGATGAGCATGACACAAAGCATGGAACACATTAGACAGAGCAGTGGACAAATAATGAATAATGACAGCAATGTTGACTGACACAAGGATGGATTTAAAGCAACCTGGAACGGATTACCTTTGCATGCAAATGTCTCATTAAATTCTTCCTGTTTCTTCTGTCATAGGTTCATGGGATGATACTAGGCTACTGGCCCGAAGGCCCTTATAAGCCTAGCCAAGAATTTTGCTCAAAGTCAGCACCTGTTTCCCCTGTCCAGCAGGGACACGTGGGATACTAGGGGTGTATTTTCTGTTTCCCATCCAGTTGGCTAGGTACCTTCTACAGAGGTACCCTCCTTGACATGGAGAGGGAGTCTATTCCACAGATGGTGGGAGTCTTTGGGGCACAAATCTATTCCGCCAACAAGTTCTATTAATATTACAGACATTCAACTTGAATACCTAGACCTTGAGCAAGATGTAACTTAGGTTGTTCCATTCATCCAATTCCAATAGCAGGTACTTTGATTTTTCATAAAAGTCCAAAATCTATATTCAGTCTCACCCATTCACATTTTTGCTACACAGAAAAACGTTTGTATAATCTATCATAATAAAACTTGTTTATACTATCTTTCTTCCAGCAGTTCATTGTCATCGGCACTTACTTTGTTGCCTGGTACAATCACAGGGCATGAAGAGGGTAGCTTAATCTTAAGATGTCTACCTGTTGACAATTTTGCAATTGAAAAGCCTAAAGGTTGTCATGGAGTATTCCTGTGTTCCAGAAATGAAAGACTGAAAAGTACAGTTGTGTACACTTTAACATAAATGTAGATGTTCAAGTGTATTCACTGTTGCAGTCATCACCTGTAGATTTTCCCTGCTGTGGTAGCCCTCGGTCGGCCCGAATACCAGCGTCATTGTTTTTGTGTACCGGCTGCTGTCGCCTGTAATCTGACGTCAGGTTGTCAGTGCTATAAAGCAAGGCAGCTGATGTCATTACATCAGTTTTTCTTGCCCTAACTATTCAGAAGCACAAGAGAAAAGAAAGAAGTTGTCCCTGTGGCTAAAAACCACCTAGGGAAGCTTATGTCCCCCTAGGGGAAGATGCTAAATGGGGGATGGAGGGAGGGAAACCAAGACTGCAACAGTGAATACACTTGAACATCTACATTTATGATAAGTGTACACAACTGTACTACGTTCTTTGTGTTTCACTGTTGCAGTCATCACCTGTGGGAAGATTCCCAAAGCTGAGGAAAGGGGTGGTAGAATAGGTTGAGTCCTAGGTATGGGTCAGAAGACCCTGCAAAATTGCACAGGTAAGCCCTGCCCTAGACATAGAAAAGAGAGGTAGGTGGTAATGTTTTGTAAAGGTATGGACAGAGGTCCAGGTGGCCGCTTCTAAGATGTCCCTGGTGGGTACTCCTCTGAGGAAGGCAGTGGAAGTGGAGGTTGCCCTAGTGGAGTTGGTACAGATAGACTTAAGGATGGGTTTCCCATGTAGTCTGTAGCAAAAATGGATACAGAGTGAAATCCATTTGAAAATCGTTTGTTTGGAGATGGGCTTCCCCTCTGCCCCTGGGGCAAAGCTTACAAGTAGTTGGTCTGTTTTTCTGAATGACTTAGTACGGTCCAGATAGTATCTGAGTTGTCTGTGTACATCTAGTGAGTGTAGGATTCTTTCCCCTTGTTTTGAGGGTTGGGAAAGAAGATGGGAAGGTGTATGGCCTGGTTAAGGGTCACATCAGATACCACCTTGGGCATAAAGGAGGGGTTAGTCCTCAGGGAGACTCTGTCTGCATGGAAAATGATGAAGGGCTCAATGGCCATGGGAGCTTGAAGTTCCAAGACCCTTCTGGCTGAGGTGATAGCTAGTAGGAAGGCAGTCTTCCATGAGAGGTATTTCAATTTTGTAGAAGCGGCAGGTTCCAAAGGAGGTAAGGTTAGTTTTTCTAACACATAATTCAGGTCCCAGGATGGTATGGGAGGCCTTTTGGGAGGCCTGATATTAGAAGCCCCTCTGAGGAATTGCTTAATCAAAGGATGAGAGGAGAGGGGTGGGTCTGAATCATAATGGGCTGAAATGGCCGAGGCAAGAATTTTAATAGAGGAAAAAGACAGACCACTATTGACCAACTCTGCTAGGTAATCCAGGATGAGAGGGATAGAAGGTTGGGAGGTACTGCCCCCTTTAGATTGTTTCCAGGAGCAGAATCTTTTCCATTTTCCTGCATATGATTTTCTTGTGCTGTGCCTTCTGGCCTCTGTGATGATGTCCATACCTGTTTGCTTAACAGGGAGTCCTTGTTAGTTTTTATTGTATAAGCCATGCTGAAAGATTGAGATTCTGCAGGTCTGGGTGCAGTACCCCCCCCCCCTCCTGGGTCAAGAGGTCTGACATCAGGGGAAGCAGCTTTGGGGGCTGTAAGGTCAGGCTGCATAACAGGGGGTACCAATGCTGTCTGGGCCAGTCTGGAGCAATGAGGATGGCCTTTGGTCTGTCCTCTCTTATTTTGATCAGAACCTTAGGAATAAGGGGCAGAGGAGGGTACGCGTACACAAAGAGGGAGTTCCAGGGGAAGGTCAAGGCATCCACCTTCCACGCTAGGAGGTTGAACTCCCTGGTGCAGAACCTCTGCAGCTGGTGGTTAAGGTGCAAGGCAAAGAGATCCACTTCTGGGTTCCCCCACTCCTGAGTGATTTGCAGAAAGATTTCTCTGTGGAGCTGCCATTCGTGGGGGTCCAGTAAGTTTCTGCTTAGGTGGTCTGCCAGGGTGTTGTTGACCCCCTGTTAGGTAATGGGCAATTAGGTGTAGCCCCATGTTGGTGGTTGTAAGCCAGAGACCCATGGATAACCTGCACAGGGGGTAAGATTGGGTGCCCCCCTGCTTGTTGATGTACCACATCACTGTGTGTTGTCTGTTTTTATAAGGAGGACCCCTGGCCTGAGATGGGGTTGTAAGGAATTCAGAGCCTTTTGTACTGCCATCATTTATTTCTGATTGATGTGCAAGTGAAGTTGCTGGGCATTCCAAAGGCCTTGGGTACACTTGCCTGCTTGGTGAGCGCCCCAAGGAATGTCTGAGGCTTAGGTGGTGATGGTCTGACCAGAAGGGAGGAGGATGAAGGAAAGACCCTTGTTCATGGCACAGGCCTCTGCCCATCAGAGAAATACGGCCCTTATACATGGGATCAGAGGAAGTGTGGTCTCTAGGGACTGAGAGTGCTGATACCAAAGGTTCTTTAAGTACCACTGAAGTTTTCTCATGAGAAGCCTGGTGAGGGGGATAAGAAGGATGCAAGATGCCATGTATCCCAGGGCTTGCAGGGACTTCCTCACAATGAGGTGGCTTCTGGAAGCCAACTGGGTGAAGTAGAGAGGCAGGAAGCTCTGTTTTTAGGGGATAGGAAGGCCATTTTGGATACTGTGTCTAGTATAGCTCCCAGGAAAATAATTTTTCTGGTTGGGTTTTTTTTTTAATTTTTCTCATTGACGGTGAACCCTAGGGAAGTAAGGAGAGGTTTGACAAAGAGAAGGTCCTGGAGTAACTTTTCTTTGCACTCTGCCTGAAAGAGGCAGTCATCCAAGTATGGGTAAATCTGTATATTTCTCTGTCTGCAGAATGGTATAGCCAGGGCCAAGCACTTGGTGAATACTCTGGGAGCAATAGATAAGCCAAAGGGCACTGCAGAGAAATGAAAGTGTTGATAGCCTGCTCTGAAGAGAAGGAATTTTCTGCACGATTCCCTGATGTGGATGTGGAGGTAGGCATCTTTTAGGTCTAGTGTCACAAGCCAGGCATTTCTTGTTTGCATAGGCAGGGGCTGCTGCAAAGTTAGCATTTTGAATTTGCGGACCACCAAGGAGGTGTTCAGTTTGGATAGGAAGGGGTGCCAAGTGCCTTTTTTTTCTGGGAACAAGGAATAGTCTGGAGTAAAAACCTTTTCCTGTTTTATTTGGAGGGAAAGGTTCTACTGCCCCCTGGTATATTAGAGTTTGGACCTGTTTCAATGTCTCTGCCCACTGGTTTGGGGGGAGGTCTGGGTATCCTCTTGGAATTGGGAGTTCACTGAAAGAGAATCTGTATCCCTGAGAAATTATTTTTAAGACCCATTGGTCCTTGGTTATAGAAATCCAATTGTCTTTGAAGAGGGCGAGCCTTCCTCCTAGTTTTTGAAGAGTGAAGGAAGGGCAGAGGGGGGAGGTAAAGTCATTTTGAGTGCTTGCCATAAAAACTTGGCTTAGAACTCCCTGCCTTAGAGATGGAAGTGGTCCATTGTTTGCTTCTTTGCTGGCCCGTGGGATAGGGGCCTAGTTGGCCTGTCCCTGTGGGGCTTACCTTGGCCCTGTCTGCTGGGTGCAGGGAAGGACCAGTGGTTAGAGGGAAAGTTCCTGTTGAATCTGGGAGGTTGAACTTGAAAGAAATATTTTACTGTTTGCATATATTTTGCTTTGTCTTCCATCTTTTTAAGCACTTCTTCTGCTTTTCCCCCAAACAGGCGCTCCTTGTCTAGAGGTGCTTCATAAGTTTAGACTTGACATGATCAGGGAGAGGTTGTTCCTTCAGCCATGCATGTCTCCTGATAACAGATCCTGTCACTGCTGCCCTGCTAGAGGCTTCTAGGGCATCATATCCACATTGTAATGAGTGCTTGGCCACTTGACAAGCAGAATGTAGTAATTCTGCCAGCTCCTTTGAGTTGGCACAGTCAGGAGAGGAAGCAATCTTCTGTTTTAATTGTTCCAAAGTGTGTTGTTGATATTTTAACATATGAAAATGACAATTGAGTTCTCTGATAGCTAAGGTTGCAGAGGTGTATATTTTCTTACCCCATCTGTCCAGAGCTCTGGAGTCTTTTTCAGAAGGGAGAGGATTCTTAGCAGAACTAGTCTTAGCTCCTTTGGTTCCCTATGTATTGACCTCAGGGTCTGCAGCAAGATTCCTATACAGGTATTTGTAAGAATCCGGTACTCTGCAGTACCTGTCAGGTTTACTGGGAGCAGGAGGCAGGGCATCAGGGGCTAAGCTGGATTCATGGAAAACATCATCCACCACTTCCAAAATAGGTGGGATGGCCAGGGGTCTGTGCTGAGGCAGGTTCAAAAACTCTCTAAGTCTTTTCTTAGACTGTGGGAAGTCTTGAGATTCCCATCGAAAATGTTCCCTGAGGGAATGAAGGGTTTCCCCAAATGAGAGGTCCTCTGGAGGGGAGGCAGAAGGGATGGACTCCTCTGCATCTGAATCCTCATAAACAGTTAAGGGATCTTGTACCTCTTCAAAACCAGAATAATCAGATTACTCATACTCTTGGTCTGTCATAATTTTTGCAGAAGGATGCCTTTTCCTTTTAGGAGTGGGGGCCTGAGTACCTCAGATAAGGGAGATGAGATCCTCCACCATTTTAAGCATTTGAACTTGGGGAGGGGGAGCAGTAGCAAGGTGGTGGCTAAAAGCAGATTTCATATGAGTGGCATGGCTTCTAGTCCTGAGAGAATCCATCAGTCTCTGAAAAGCGGTAGTTAGGTGAGAAGATGTTTTTTGTCTAGATTTGGTAGTGCAAAAGACCTCCTCGGAAGCCGGTGCCTGTGTTGCAGCTCCGGACCCAACTGAGGCAGAGACAGCCAAAGGCTCAGAAGACAAAGAAGATTTCTGCAGCATACCGGACTTCAAAAGGGTCTCGGCAGAGGCCTGCATAGGTAGCGAGTCAGGCATAAGGGGCTGCGAAAGCACATCGCTGGATTCCGGAGAACTGACAACCTGCTTAGCGGTCGCGTCGTCGGAATACTTAGCCTTGTGTGGCCAGTCTCTATCTTTATCTCTACTTGTTTTGGAATATCCACAGATTGTTGGCTGATGGACACCATATCGGGATTCGAAGACGGAACATGAAAATAATTGTCTACAAAAAGAGCTCCACTCCACGGTGAATGGTTCTCCCATTAAAGAGGACAGAGAACCAGCAATGAGGGACGTCGTGGTCTGGGCCTAAACAAGTGATGCAGTAAGAATGAAAGTCTCGGTGTGGGATCTGCTTTCCATAGGCAAGACAATTGTTAACTTTTTCTGACATCAGTTAGAGCAAGAAAAAAGGGTCCCCAACGGGGTACTTAGCTTTAGATGTTTTCTGCTGAAATTCAACTTCTGATAGAGACCGACTGGCACTCATGCGAACTGCTTCTGCTACAGGCTCCACGGCAAGAAAAACTGATGTAATGACGTTGGCTGCCTTGCTTTATAGCACTGATGACCTGACGTCAGACTACAGGTGACAGCAGCCAGCGCACAAAAAACATTGATTGGTATTCGGGCCGACAGAGGGCTACCACAGCAGGGATAACCCACAGGTGATGTCTGCAACAGTGAAACATGAAGAACATTCCAAATTCTCTGAAATGTCACAGATTTGAATCAGATTTTAACTGTTTGGACCATTCATTCCACTTGCCCTTTGGTTTACAGATGTCTGAAACTGGGAGTGGTATGTTTAAATTCCCACTGCCTTGTAAAAGAATGAAATTCTTTACTCATGAACTTCAGACCCCTGTCTGATATTACCTCATCACAAATGGCATGCAGAACTCTGGTTTGATATTACCTCATCAGGATGGGTATACAGACCTTTGTCTGATATTACCTCCTCAGGAAGGCATGCAGACCCCCCATCTGATATTGCTTCACCAGGAATGACATGTAGATCCTTGTCCAATATCACCTCACCAGGAATGATGTGTAGACCTGTCTGATATCACCTCACCAGGAATGACATGCAGACCCCTGTCTGACATCACTTCAGCAGGAATGACATGTAGACCACTGTCTAATAGTACCTCATCAGGAATGTCATGCAGACCCTTATCTGATATTAACTCACCAAAAATTGCATGCAGACCCCTGTCTTATAATATGGGCGACACAGTGGTGCAGTGGTTAACATTGTCACCTCATAGCAAGAGGTTCTACGGTTCGATTCTCGGCTGGGGTGCCTTCTGTGTGGAGTTTGCATGTTCTCCCTGTGTTCGCGTGGGTTTCCTCCAGGTACTCCGGTTTCCCCCCACATTCCAAAGACATGCATCTGGAGCATTTCTCCCCGGCCCTCTGCTGAAAACAGGCTCTGTGGAACCTAGTCGGACTTTCCCGGTCAACAAATGATAAATAAATAAAAATAAAAAATAGTACCTCATCAGGAAGGGCATGCTGAACCCTGTCTGACATCACCTCATCAGGAAGGGCATGCTGACCCCTATCTGATATTAACTCACCAGGAATTGCATGCAGACTCCTGTTTGATATTACATCATCAGGAAGGGCATGCAGACTCCTGTCTTATAGTACCTCATCAGGAAGGGCATGCAGACCCCTGCCTGACATCACCTCAGCATGCAGACCCCTCTCCGATTTAACCTCACCAGGAATGGCATGCAGACCCCTCTCCGATATTACCTCACCAGGAATGGCATGCAGACCCCTCTCTGATGCTACCTCACCAGGAATGGCGTACAGACCCGTCTGATATTACCTCACCAGGAATGACTTGTAGACGTCTGATATTACCTCATCAGGAATGGTGTGCAGCCCCTGTCTGATATTACCTCATTAGGAATGACATGCAGACCCCTGTCTGATACTACCTCACCAGGAATGACTTGTAGACTCCTGCCTAATATTACCTTATCAGAAATGGTGTGCAGACCCCTGTCTGAAATTACCTCATTAGGAATGGCAGCCTTAGCAAAATTAAATTTCCACACCATGCTAATACAATGATTTGTAGTATCATACAGCCCTACAACTTCTGCATACTTTGAATAATCAACACACGTGAAATAATACTGGTGCATTTATTCTGAAACAAATCTACTACTTTCATCCAAGGAAGGTATGTACTTGATATGGCAGCATTTCTTCTTTTTGATTTTCATTCTGTGCTGAACAAGTTACAAATTCCATAAATTTGCATAATCTGGTTGGTTTGCTCAGGCTTCTTACGCCAATAAAAAATGCTGTATGTTCCTTCCTTAAATTTCTCAATTTCAACATGTGACTCATGGATTTTATTCAATACATCTTCATGAAAGTGGTAGGGAATAATACCTCTGTGTCATATTTAAACATATACATAAATGCCTGGATGCAATGATTTAGCATAATCTGACCACCCATTTATAATTACATCTCATAACAAATGCAGTTTGTGGTCCTCTCTTGCACTGATGCTAAACTCTTCCAGCTTATCACCAGATACCAGTAATTGTGATACAATCCACAAAGCTTCCAAATTTGTCTCCACTACATTAACTTCACACTTTTTCAAGTATGGTCTATTCAGTGCTAGGGTTGCTACTTTGTCAGATCCCCAAAATGGAACATTTTTTGTGTAAACATGAGATTTTACAAGCAGACTATCTGCAGACAGTGGAAAAGACTAGCAAAACACAAGCCTCTTAGCTTCCCTTAAGTACTCCTCTCAAACCTCTTGTAAGAACAAATCCAAAAACAAATGAAACAGAGTCCAAACTGGCTGTAATTGAGAAGTTATGTACCTACCATAACGTTCCATGTTAGTTGTCTTCTCTCGCCTTCTTTCTTGCTGGATGGTTTCAGAGCCGAACCTCGGCTCCGACTCGGCCACTTACTAAAGCTTGAGAGCTAATTTTACCGGCTCGAGGCAACCCTATATCCCATGATGCTAGGCGATAACTACCCAAATCTCATTTGGTAGCTGAAAAAACAACCTAGGCAATATAGTCCTCCAACTGGAGAGGAGGAGGAAAAGGATAACCCTGAAAGGATCACTATCTAAGCTGAAGTTACCCTAGGACAAGGTATTTGGCTGAAAATGCAAGATCAGGACCCTTCAAAGTAGGGGGAAAAACTTCTCGGTCTGTCCAGGCTAGGGGGATGGTGGGCGGGATGCAAGAAAGAAGGTGAGAGAAGACAACTAACATGGAACGTTATGGTAGGTACATAACTTCTCAATGTTAAGTTGTCAATCTCGCCTTCATTCTTGCTGGATGGGACCGCGTCCCTAGCACCTTCATCCTGGGTGGCTCATTGGAACAGACTCTTGAAAATGGTGGAACCAAAGTTTGCCCTGCTTCTGGAGGCCATGTCCAATTTGTAATGCGATACAAAGGTATGAGGAGAAGCCCATGTGGCTGCCGCGCAAATAGTGTCTATTGGTAGTCTGGCTTGAAAGGCTTTTGATGTGGCTAGTGCCCTGGTTGCATGGGCTCTTGGCCTAGAAGGCAATTCTTTACCTCTGAGTTGGTAAATATACGTGATCAAAGAAGAGAGACACCTAGACAAAGTTACCTTGGATACTGGAAAGCCTTTCCTATTTTCTGCATAAGATAAAAAGAGTTGATCAGATTTCCTGATTTGTTTAGTTCTGTCCAAATAATATCGGAGCTGACGATGAACATCCAGACAATGCAGTTTTTGCTCCACCCTGTTAGTATAATTAGGGAAGAAAACTGGGAGGTCAATTGATTGATTTAAATTTGTCTGCGAAGCCACCTTGGGTATGAAAGAGCGGTTCATTCTTAGAGAAACTCTGTCTTTGTGGAAGACTAAGTAAGGAGGACGAATGCAGAGGGCATGAAGTCCAGATACTCTCCTAGCAGATGTAACAGTGACCAGGAAGAGTGTTTTCCAGGAAAGTAATTTCAGTGAACAGGAAGCAGCAGGTTCAAAGGGAGGTAGAATAAAGGATGTTAAAACTAGGTTTAGATCCCACTGTGGTGGAGGATCTTTGATCGGAGGTTTGAGTAAAAAGACACCTCTCAGGAATGCTTTGCAAAGCTTATGGGACATGATGCTGCAGTCCGACAGACCTATGTGAAAATTTGAAATGGCTGCCAACTGAACTTTTACTGTGGAGGATGAAGACCCTGAATGAAAAATTTCAGCTAGGAAATCTAAGATCGAGTGAATTGGAGCAGTGAACAGATCTATATTTGTAGCCTTTGCTCAGAAGGAAAAATGTTGCCATTTACTAGTGTAAATCCTTCTGGTAGAAGATTTAAGGGAAACTACTATAATATCCCTGACGGGATTTGAAATCATAGGAAGCCTGGCTAGGGATGGAAGTGGAGCAACCAAGCAGTGAGGTTGAGAGAATGAAGGGATTGGTGCAGCTGCCCTGACTGATGGGCCAAAAGATCTGGCACTGGATCCAGATGCCAAGGCTGCTCCAAGAGATAACGATGCAGGAATGGAAACCATATCTGTCGAGGCCAATAAGGGGCAATGAGAATCATCTTGGCTCTCAAGGCGGACGCTTTCTGAATTACCTGTGATATTAACAGAAGAGGTGGAAAAGAGAAGTCCCCGAGGCCAATCATGGACTAGAGCGTCTCTGGGGGGATGGCCTGGCAGGGGGAAGAGAGTGAAGAAGTCAGGGCATTTGCTGTTTTGAGGTGTAGCAAAAAGATCGCAGCAAGGAAGGCCCCACTTCTGAAAAATCTCTTCTGTCACAGATTGTTTGAGAGACCACTCGTGTGGCATGAGGATAGCTCTGCTCAACCTGTCCGCTATGATGTTGGACTTCCCGAGGATATGCGTTGCTATCAGAAACCGCTGAGAAGATCGCCCATTGCCAAAGTCTGAGAGCTTCTCGACACAGGGGATAGGACTTGGTTCTGCCCTGCTTGTTGATATACCACACTATGGACATATTGTCCTTTCGGATTGCAATAGTCCCCAGGGGAAGAGAGTCTTGGAGGGCTTGCAACGTCAAAAGCACTGCACTCATCTCCAGGACATTTATGTGCAGGTGGCATTCGAAAGGTTGCCATGTGCTGTGGACTGTCCTGCCCTGAAAATGCCCCCCCCCACCCGATCAGGGAGGCATCCGATGTGACCGTGGCGACCGGAGAGGGGGGAATAAAGGGTCTGCCTTGATGGACTTGATGGGAGCTCATCCACCAAGAGAGATGATTTTTTTGCAAATTGGAGTTATCATGATCTTGTAGTGCATGGGGAGTTGTTGGAAAGACCATTGGGCGAAAAGCATCCACTGTAGAAGACGCATGTAAAAATGGGCAAGAGGAAGAAGTGTGATGGCGGCCGCCATGAGCCCTAATACTTTCAGGACATACCTGGCCTGAATTCTGTCGCTCTGAAGCAGAACATGGACATGATTTTGGATATCTAAAATCCTTTGATCTGTTATCTTTGCTGAAAGCTGCACGGTGTCCGAGTTGGCACCTATAAAGGTAATAGATTGACAAGGCAGACTTTTCGAAATTTATAGAGATTCCTAGCCCTCTGCAAATGTGGCTGGTGTAATTTCTGGCCTGAAGAAGTTGATGCCTAGTGATGGCGGTGAGGAGCCAATCATCTAGATATGGAAACACCTGGAATCCTTGACGCCTCAGGTGAGCCGTAACCGCTGCCATACATTTGGTGAACACTCTGGGGGCTGTAGTGAGACCAAAGGGCAGGGCTCTGAATTGGTAGTGACTGGCCTCCAGCCGGAAGCGGAGAAACCTCCTGGAGCGCCTGTGAATTTTGATGTGATAGTATGCGTCCTGATAGTCCACAGAGCACATCTAATTGTCCTTGCCCAGAAAGGGTAGAATGCACTGTAGCGTGACCATCTGGAATCTTGTCTTTTTTACAAACTTGTTTAGTTTGCTGAGATCTAATATTGGTCTCCAGTCCCCTGTTTTTTTTGGTACCAAAAAGAACTTTGAGTAGACTCCGGATCCTATTTGGTCTGCTGGGACTGGCTGGATGGCCCTTTTTGCTAGTAGTTTTGAAATTTCTAGCACTGCTTGTTCCCTTAGACTGGGTGGAACGTCTGGAAGGGATCCCTTTTGTTGAGTTGGGGTTTGGATAAAGGGAATTTTGTAACCATCAGATATAACCAACTGTACCCATTTGTCTAAAGTAAGGGAGAGCCAGGCTTTTGGGTACAGCGATAATCTTCCCCCGACTGCCTCCGAAGGTGGACAGTCGGGCAACATCTCAGGGATGTTGGAAGGGTTTGTCAGAGAGAGACTCTCTGTTAACCTAATTCTGCGGACCCCCCTGCCTCTTGGGCGGCATCTGTTGTTGTTACCCCCTCTGCCTCTGGGGGTAAACTGACCTCTTGCACCAGGCATGACTCCTTGTGATTTGCGGAACCACATTTTTCCACCCTTTTGACCCTTAGAATATGGTCTGGAAGGGTGGAGAAATGGACTCCTATGGCAGAAAGAGTCTTGCCATCTTGCTCACATCTGGTCAAGGTGTCTTTCACTTGAGGGTCGAACAACGTCGAACCATCAAAGGGGGAGTTAGTGAAGGACGCCTTGAAGGGGTCTGCAAAATTACAACGCCGCATCCAGGCATGACGTCTTAAGGCCACACCTGTGTCTGCAGCCCTACTCGCTCCATCGGCTGCATAGGAAATGAGCCGCATGGAGGAGTTAACAATGGAGTTTAGGGTTCCCAGCTGTCAGTTGATTTTCTCTTGGGACCCAGCAGCTGACGGATCCTGTAAAACTTCTCCCAACTCTTTGAGAACATCTCTCTGAAGGCGGGTGAAGTGACACAAGTAATTCAGCGACCACATGGCAAAGGTCGCTGAAGAAAACATCCACTTGCTGTACCTATCCATAGTCCTAGAATACTTGTTAGGAGGATGGATAGGTACTGAAGGATCGGCTAGTTCCTTCTTGGTGGATGCAGCCACGACCATGGCATCAACCGGGACACCTTTTGTTAGAAATTGCCTATCTGCTGGAGCCGTAATAAATTTAGAAGGCCTCCGTGGGGTGAGTTCCACCGAATCCGGGGCCGTCCATGCCTTCCGTGCCACCACGTCCATAAGGGGGTCAAAAGGTGGAAACACCCAGGAGGTGGAGGGTCGAGAACCAAACGCCTCCAAGGTAAACCGACTCATCCTCAGAAGGATTAAGGGAAGACCAGTTCCCCCTCTGTTTCAGGATTTCAAGGATGTCTAAGAAGGAGACATCCTCAGAGGGGGACCTTGGGGATCCTTCCGACTCATCCAAGTCGGTATCGGATGTAATGGACTCAGGGGAGTCCACATGCTTCCTCTTACATGTCCTCTTGCACGGAGGTTCACCTGAAGGGTCAGGAGAAGCCTCGGAAGAGGAAGATATTCCCAGTGGGGAAACCTGAGGCATTGGATCTCTGGGTCCGGGAGCAAGAGAGTGGGAAGAGACGTCAGCAGGCACTGTAGTGGGAGGAGCTGATGGAGCTGACTGTTGACCATGCCCTGGGGCTAGTACACTCCTCATCACCTCGAAGGCTCCCCTATCAGATAGGCCAGAGGGCTCCCGCTCTGAAGAGGTAGGATCCCCAGGCCGCACCGACAGGGATGGCTCCGAAGCCGATGTCGGGGCCGAGCTCATCAGCGCCAACGCTCTGAGAGGTAGAACGGGGTCAGACAAGGGTCCGATGCTACTTGCTCCCTCGGAGCCGGCGAGAGAGACCAGGTGCCCGGATCTCTCCATTGAAGGTATCAAGGAGGAGATCGGAGCAGAAGACGATAGAGCCGAAGGGGGGGGGTATCGGCTCCGACGCCACAACAGTCACGGCTCCGAGGAGCTCCAGCTCCGAACTCTGAGGGAGAGTCGAAGGAGGAATAGTAGGTAGAGTTGAAATAGCCAATGTCTGATGAGACAGGCTATGAAGCATTTGGGCCACTGCCTGAGACTTTAACAGTCTACTGACCACTCTCTCAAGGTCATGGTCGGAAAGCCTGGACGACCAAGAAGAACGGCTCCGATGGCTCCGCTCCAAGAGCAAGGGCGACCCTGGAGCCGAATGGATCGATTCCAGAGATGGAGATCTGGATCTTTTTCTGGAGATGGATGGAGCCGAAGGAGCCGAAGATTCGTCGGCTCCAGCCGGAACCGACCATGAAAGTAAAGGCTCAGCAGTATCGGCGCCGAGTGGAGCTGAAGTTGGAAGCTGCGGCACCGAAACATCAGCTCCAGCCGGAGCCGATGTTGCCACAGATGATGAGCCAGCAGACGAAGGCTTAGGACTCGGAGCTGACGGTTTTGCTGGCTTCGAGGGCTTCCCCGGCACGGACTTAGCGGGGAGCCCTCGGGCTTTAATAAGCCCCTTAATATTAATTTGTAACTGCGCTCCTGCAGGACTCTTGGGCTGAATGCATGGCACACAGAACAAGAGTCCTGCAGGTGCAGGGGTCCCAGGCAGTAAACACAAGAAGTGTGACCATCTGTCAGAGACATCTTCTGACAGCACGAGTCACACTTCTTGAAGCCTGAGACCTTTGTGTCCTTCGACATAGTATTGTCGAAGAAAAGGCACAAGTAAAAAAAAACACACACACACACCCAATCCAAGCAAACTAGTTAAACAGGGATACACAAGCGCACCACAGACACAGCAGAGAATCCCTGTCAGGAACTAGGAAAGGAGCAGGCCTAAGGCCTAAAGTAGGGGGAGGGATTAAAATGGATAAAAGGGGAAAAAAAATTAGCACTAACGGGAAAAGGGGTGTAATATAACTGTTAGCTAACTAAACAAAGAAAGGAGTGGGAAAGCTAAGTTTCAAAGGTGACTTTGAAGTAATGAAAATCCCAACACTTACCAAGAGCCGGTAAAACGCACCTCGTCAGCAAAGCGGCAAACGAGATCTGGGTAGTTATCGCCTAGCATCATGGGATATAGGGTTGCCTCGAGCCAGTAAAATTAGCTCTCGAGCTTTAGTAAGTGGCCGAGTCGGAGCCGAGGTTCGGCTCCGAACCCATCCAGCAAGGCGAGATTGACAACTTAACATCTTTTATTATAAAACATAAGCGCTTTCAGGTTAAAAAACCCTTCATCAGACAAACTTCACATAACCATGACAGTCTTTAAATATTAAATCATTTCTAAAAGCAACCAATTACTTCCTATACTTGACCTGCCTTTTCTTTAAGGCTGGTTTTAAAGGTACAGAACTATTTAATCCAGGTGGGTTTTCAGCAGCCAACTGTATGATCCATCTTAACTCTGCATACTCTGTATCACTGACAATGCCCCCTCCCCCTTTTTTCATCTGTGCAACATGCAGAACCATTAAAACAAAAGTATGATCTGGAAAGCTAGAAACATGCTGGTACAATGCATTATGTTTATCCTTCTGTCTAACATATGAAAAGTGGTGCAATATTCTTGTTTTTAACTTACAATTAGTTTTTTCCAACATAAAAACTCAGACATGACTTGCAGCATGCCAAGTAAACCACATTCTCTGTATAGCAATCTTCATAAAACTCAAATGTCAATTTTTGTTTGTAACAGGATGTATAAAATAATTTAAACCATTCACATTTCAACATGCTTACAAACAAAAAATACACAAGGGCAAGGATACAGAGTTTCTCGGCTGTGCACATACAATAATGAGTTTTATAAAGAAATAGATATGTTAAATGAACATCTTAAAAAAAAGGGGTATTCAAAGGAACATTTATAAAAAACTAAGAACAGTATAATATCTAACAGGGAATCCAGGGCTAGACTATGGTTTTCTGATAAAGAACAGCAGCCAAAAGAAGAAGAAAAAAGAAGGAAGATAAGTTGAAGCCATCTAATAAGTATGACAAAAAACCCAGGGTAATGCTACGTTATAGTAACAACGTGTATGGGATATGTGATATTATCAAGCAAAACTGGAAGATACGAAGAAGTGACAATCACTTGAAGGATATTCTAGATGAGAAACCTAGATTTACCTTTAAGCAAAATAGGAATATAAAAGATTTTATGCATAGAACCTGGTTTGAAAAATAAGAAGAAGGCTAACAGTGTTTCCTCTGCACACATGAGAACAGGGGCTTTTCACTGTAGGCATTGCAAAGCATGTTCAAATGTGAATGGTTTAAATTATTTTATACAACCTGTTACAAACAAAAAATATATGTGTGAGTTCTATGCAGATTGCCATACTGAGAATGTGGTTTACTTGGCATGCTGCAAGTCATGTCCGAGTTTTTATGCTGGAAAAACTAATTGTAAGTTAAAAACAAGAATATTGCACCACTTTTCATCTATTAGACAGAAGGATAAACATAATGCATTGTACCAGCATGTTTCTAGCTTTCCAGATCATACTTTTGTTTTCATGGTTCTGCATGTTGCGCAGATGAAAAAAAGGGGGGCATTGTTAATGATATAGAGTATGCAGAGTTAAGATGGATCATACAGTTGGCTGCTGATACCCCACATGGGTTAAATATTTGTGTACCTTTAAAACCAGCCTTAAAGAAAAGGTGAGTCAAGTAAAGGAAGTAAATGGTTGCTTTTAGAAATGTTTTAATATTTAAAGACCGTCATGGTTGTGTGACGTTTGTCTGATTAAGGGTTTTTTAACCTGAAAGCGCTTACGTTTTATAATAAAGGATTATGGCCAGTTTGGACTCTGTTTCGTTTGTTTTTGGATTTGTTCCAGTGTAAAAGACTGTGCATCACTTTTTGCCAAAATAAATGCTTATCGTTGTAGGATTTGGATTACTTATTCTGTTTCATATAATATTTGGGTTTTTTCAGATACAAAATAATTGTTTTATGTAGCTATAGGAAGCTTATGATTTTTTTTCTCATAAAATCTCAAGACATTTTCCATTTTTCAAAATTTTTCATGGGACACAAGTGCCCAGATAGGGACTGTCCAGTGCAAAGAAGGACAGGTGAGAACCCTATTCAGGGCATCAACTATATATGCAATAGCCAACCTAATTTATAATGAATCAATTGTTTGAAAGTCAGTAATATTACTTGAAAACTTATTGTAGCTTTCTAGAGAGATCTCTTAAATATGCTTTGAATTGGTTTATCTAATTGAACAGTGATTCTTAACACAGACATAGTCAAAACCTTTGACAAACAAAAAATATGGCAAACAACTTTTATTCTATTTGAGCACAGCATGTGTGAGAAAGCTTTTGACCCATAAGTTACTGACCTGCCTTCTTGTAGTACAAGTCCTCCAAGCTTTGTTAACTAGCATCTGCCTTATTTGTTGTACTACAGCA
The DNA here is from genome assembly GCF_019279795.1 of Protopterus annectens. Classification (NCBI taxonomy): domain Eukaryota; kingdom Metazoa; phylum Chordata; order Ceratodontiformes; family Protopteridae; genus Protopterus; species Protopterus annectens. Next base: position 1,585,629,781 of record NC_056731.1, on the reverse strand, counting down.
CAGAGGATTATGACTGTCTGCAGTTATATTAATTATTATATTCTTCATGATATGGAAGTCAAGAAATTCACATCAAGAGCAGGAATGAGGTGAAGCTTGATGTCCATTGAGAACATATAAGTTGGTTAAGATTAGAGAGACTCGGTCATAAGTCTTTGTAGCACATAGAGCTTTACCTGCTCCATGTACCACCAGCTACAGGAAAAACTGTAGAAGTGCAAAGCCTTTTATGGCTATGAATGCAGTAAACACCTACCTCTGCCACAAAGTTAGAAGAAGCAGTGTCCCTCTGAAGAACTAATAGTTTTAAAAGGTGCTGTTGTGCTACTGACCCATTCACACATGCAGCAACTCCCACGGCTTTTGTGAGCTTCAAATCCTGCTCAGTTTCACATTTGAGTGGAAATGGGACAATTCTTGGGAAACGTAAACTGATACTGCTGCAGACTGAAATCTTAACAAGATATTCTTTTGGCAGATAGCCTGGACCAGTAAAGAAATTAGAATATGTCTGCAATATACCATTAATATCTTGAGGAACCCTGCTGCCATGGTGCAGAATGTGCTTCTGTTCTCTTAGTGATGTGCTCTTAACAGTATTCTTTGTTACTGTGCCTGCTAGCCATGGCAGCACTCTTACCTGCTCTATTCACAATTTACTGATCTTCACGAATATGCACATTATGAAAAGATTCTTCACAAAGCGTTAGCTGCTCTTATCTTTGTTCTACATATTTTAACTCAGTGTCACTTCTGCTCTTTCGGATTTACAGCTCTGACCATTAGCTTTATCTCTGCTGGTAGTGATATTGATTTGTAAAATATTTGGACAACATGAATCCTTTTAATCACAGTAAGAGTCTTACAAGCATTATGGCCCAGAATATTTGGTTGCTTCAAATGCTTTTCTAAGAACATTACATGGAACATAATTTTATAGTTTCTATACTTCTATTCACATTCAACCCAGATCTGAACCATAGGCTTCAGTTTATGCAAATAATATGGTAAAAGAGTAAAAGGACAGCTATACACTTAATTATGCAGAGGCATTTTTTTCCTCAGTTACTGTCATTTGATATACAGATATCTTATATAAGTATTCAAATTACTTTTACAATAAATATTGTATAAAACTAATATTCAACCATGTAGATTCATAGGTCTATAAGTGAATATTAGGCTAACAACCACTGGGGCCTTTATAAGCCTAGCAATGCATCCAAAATATATCCTGCAAGTTTTTTTTTTAGCCTTAGTTATTTTAAGGGGTATATGTGTAAGCTAGGGTATGACTTAAGGATTGTCTGTCCATTAGGCGTATAGCCACTAGACATGGAGTGAATTTCCGATTTCCCATCCGCTGGTCCAGATTACCCTTGAATACGGTTAGGGAAGAACTCTGTTTCACATGGAAAGGCAGCATGTGCCAGAGGAGGGGAATTCCCTGAGATATGTACATGTCGCTCCAGCATTTCCTATTTATGTGGTAAAAGCCCTTGGACATTTCCAAAAGAAGAAAGAACCACTGTTGCTTGTGCCAGAAGGGAGTCACTACAATGATCTCTGGAGTCCTTATGAATCTTCAGAATCTCCCTGGATATTAGTGGAAAGGATGGAAAAGCATACAGAAACAATCCTTTGCAAAGAAAAGAAAAATCTGTTTTCCAGGCCTTCTTGCATGAAGTCCTGAAGCAAAATTTTGCTGACTGGTGTGAGTGGAGTCAAAAAGATGGACTAATTCCTGGAAGACACCCCTATTCTATTTCCATTCATGAGGGTCTGTCCTGATCTTGCTCAACGTGTTTGCCATAATATTTTGCTCTGACGGGATGTAGATGCCTATGTAATGAGATTGTGCTAAAAAGCTGTATCCCAGTCTACCATGGCTAATCTGCACAGATGGTATGATCTGTTTGCCCCCCATTTGTTGATGTACCAAATAACTGTGGTGTTGTCTGTAGTTATTTGTAATGGTCCTGGTGACCACAGATGAATGAGAGAGAGTTGAAAGCATTTATAACTGCCAACATCTCTTTTATATTTTGCTCTCTTTTTAGTTCCAAAGATCCTGTACTTTTATTCTCACAGACACTGCTCCCCAAGTCTAAGGGGTCTGTTATTATAGACTGTGCTGGAGATGAAAGTGGAAATAGGAGATATAGATTCAGATGAAACTGGTCTCACCAGCAAAGAAGTTCCCTTCTCCCAACTTCACCCCCACAACTGGACTCTGGAATGTCAGGGGATGTTGATCTTAGGACCATACTGACTTTAGGTGGCATTTAATTTTTCTCATGTAGAGTTTTGCCAGAGAAGTCATGAGAATCAGATGCCATGAATCATAGTATCCTGAGAAATTCCCTTGCTGAAACTTTTGAGTGAAAAAAGCTCAGGAAGAGATCTATATATAGATGATCTTGTGGAATACAAGCTCTCTGAATTGAGGTATCTAGGAGACACTCCAGCTAAACAATCCTGTGAGGAGGAGTAAAACAAGACGTTTGGTTGTTCTCTTGAAACACAAGTCTGTGTAAGAGATCTCTCACCCAAGTGAGAGATTCTTGACACTTTGAAAAAGATCCTGCAAAAATGATCAAGTAATCTAAATAATGAAAATGTCAATACCTTGCAGCCCGCACTTGGCACTTTGTAAATACCCATGGAGTAGGGGATAGCCTAAAGGGTAATGTAGAGAACTGAAAGTGTGATCCAGACACAGACATTCTTAAGAAAAAATCTGAACTCTGGTGGTATAGGAAGGTGATGATACGCATCTTTTTAAATCTGAGGTCACGAAAAACATAAATGGGGAATGAGAGCTAATGGGTTGTGAAGAAATAACAATATGAACTTTGGAACCATCACAAACTGGTTTAAAATAGAAAGATCTAAGACTTGCCACAATGAAGCTTCTCTCTTTGACACCAGAAGCATTCTTGAATTAAAGCTTTCTCCTATCCAAGAATGAGGGACAGCATCTATCACCCCCTGAGGCAGGAAAAGGTGAATGACAGGAAAGACAAGAGAAGTTTGATCTAATGGATAAGGAGGAAACCCTTGAAAAGGAGGGAGATATTCCCACTGCCATCTGTATCCATGATGAATCACTCTCAGAATCCATTTGTCTGCGGTATTTGTGACCAAATATGGAAATAGAGGTTTAGATTTTTGGGAAGACTTAGAGATGTGCAGGATGGGAAAGGGAGGAGTCTGAAAATAGTAATTCTGATTTGATAGTCTGTCCTTTATTCTGGGGAGGGGCTCCTCCTTTCTTTTTGGAGCCCCCCCCCCCCTGCCATTGCTTTTTAAATGTCTGCTTACCAGCAGCTTTCTCTGTTTATTTTGCTTTTTGTGAAAAGTTTCAGAGGTAGCATTAAACCCCTTGACAATCTTGGAGAAGGAAGGCTGAAAAATTTGTGAAACTTCCTGTATAAGCTTTCCTCTCTCATCACACTTTTCAGGACCTCTGCAGAAGAGGGTCCAAACACTACCTCTTCATTTAAGGAATAATTAAAAAAAATGATCTTTAACATTTACAGAAAGAGTTTGTCTACACAACCAAGCAAACCTCACAACAGCTCCAACAGCACACAAGCAACAAATTTATAAAAAATGATTTTTCATGAGATGAGGGAAAAGATGCCATAATGCTCCTCATATTCTCAAAACAGGCAAGCATAAACTTTAAGGTAAACTTGCCAAAAGAGAATTCTAAAAAAATAAGTAATGTAGAAAAATACACCTTTCCCAAATATTTCAAAGGCTTTCCTATCCGTTTCAGAAGGGAAGGGGTTGGCATTAACCAGATGTTTAGCAGCAGCTAGGTTTACCAGTGAAATCACTGCTGGGTCTGATCTTGGGTTACAAAATAAAAACTTACAAGACTGAGAAAGTTTGTACAATCTATCTTCTTTCCTGGGGGGAGCAGGTTGGCTGTCATGCAAGTTACATGCTGTAATAAATACATTCAACAATGCTGAAAGACCAGGAGGAACTGGCGTAGGTTCAGGAAATTCCAGTTGCAATAAACCATGACATTTCTTTAAAGGCAGTAGACAATCATTATGTTCCCAATGAAACAACTGGTTCATTTTAGATATTGCTTCAGAAAAAGAAAACTATTCCAATGGACTTTCAGAAGCAGCACTCTGCTCAGAATCAGGAACCTGATGAGAGAAACCAGAACAAATCCTTTTACAATTATTTTGTTGCTCAAATTCTTGAACTTTGTCAGAGTGAAGAATCCCTTTTTCTTTTACCACAAACACCAGAATTGAAAGGGTCAATAGCCTGAACTAAACCCTGAGCTAAGCCCAGTAAATCACTCCTGTTCAAATTAAGTAATATAGGTGAAGACATATGTCTGTTTCTTTCTTTTTAACCAGAATTTCTATAGAAGCAGACTTACTTTTGACAAGCAAAACCCAGACAATCCAGTTTGGCTAAGCAGAGAGGTATTACCTGCTCAATCTTCCAAGACCGACAAGAGTGGTTCTCCCTTGCCCAACAAGGGCACTCCAACAGCCACAAAGCATGTGTCTAACCCCTGTCCATTGTGGCTGTAGGGGCTATACCTGAGAGAACCAGGGAAGAAGATGACTAATCTGAAGAATCAGAAATTGCCACAGCAGGGTCACCCCATATGCAGCTGAAGCAATTGAGAAGCTTGCTGAAGTAGCAAAGGCTGCTTTAGAAACATTATTTTTGTGGCTGAAAGAAAGAAGGAAGAACCAAAGAACCAGTACTATGTTCCATGACAAAACCAAAAAATACACCTGAATCCAGTATAAGCCTGGCAGGAATAGTCAGTGACACGGGCAACTATTAAAATAGTTTTTTTCCCATCAAAAACACAGTGATAAGCACATTAAACATTCACCCCATTCACAAAAGTAATAAAATACAATTTTTACTAAGGAAGAACAGTTTTAACAACTTTTTCCTCAAAAGTAAAAAGTAACTCACTTGTGAAAAAGTTACTAAAAATCATATGATAGTCTATAAAAACTCTTTCATAGCTTAACAATAAAAATTTCACAGAAAGGTTTCCTTTCTGTCATAAAAATAATATGTGGTAGGGTTTCCCCCCCAAAGATAACTTATCTGCCAAGCAATGAAAGGCGTTACTAAATTGTCAATCCTTGAAAACCTGTAAGAGGTACGTTCTTTGGCTGCAGAAAGGCTCTAAAGGGCTTGGCTCCCAAACCACTCTCTTTCTTTTGCTCTGCTGGAGCTGGTTAATGGTTTGGGCATGTGAAATGTTCCCATAAGTTTTGGATGCTGGCTGGCTGGCTGGCTGTTATATCCTTAGCAGGACATAAAACATATAGCTAAGGCTACAGCAGCAGTGATCAAATGATGAGCATCAATCTGTGCTGTCTGCACCTGGAAGCAAAAATGAATAAAAACAACTCAAGTACCGGAATTTTGCTAGCCACCCAGAAGTGCAAACCTTAGATCTTGATGAACGCTGCTGTTAAAGTGACACCCCAGCCCTATGTGCAAAAATGGGGAAAAAGGCATTGTGGGTTGATGGATGCATAGGAATTCAGGTGTTATGCCTCTCTACCAGTCACCCTACATTTTTGGTCTAATAGACTCACAACTTTTCTTTTGAGAGGGTGCCTTGGTGAAGTTACGGAAAAAGTAAAAGCAGAATATATCTGTTGTTGCAATTAAGCTATGCATGGCTTTTACACTGACTGACCAACTAAGAAAACGGCATCATAAAAAACTAATTCCATATCAGTAAATGCCTTAGTGTGCAGGTCTCTAAAACAAGTTACCAGGCTCATGGTATGCATCCTTAGCTGATCTGTTTAGGTCTCTGACTGACTGTGTATTCAGATCTTTGGTCTGCCACAACTGATTTTTGTGACAAATCATAAATGATAAATAACTTTTAAGCAATTATTAGTGAGGAAGCCCATGGAAGCTCTGACATGTGCGCCAAAGGAAAATTCAAAAACTATACTGACAGACTAGCGGACCTATTTATCCATGGTCTGGAATCAGACAGTGACCCCTCCCCCTTTGGTAACCCAGTTTCTCTTTAGCTTTACTTAGAATAATCTAGCCAGTCACCATGCTCAGTTTTAGTTATGCAATTCTTTCTCCTTGGTGAAATTGCATGATGGATCACCATGGGATGTTTCTTCTATTACTGTGTGAAGTACCAAAGAATTAGGAAGCTGGATCACTATAAAGTCGTCCCTCCTCATGTACTACTACTATCCTAAAACACACTGGTGCCTGGTTAGTTACACTGCCACCAGGGCGAGGCATTTTTTTTTTTTGCTCAGTGAATTAGTGGCAGTGACTTACTGTGTCAGACTGTGACTAATGGGGGTGGCTGCTCCTTATCTTCATCTCTGTCGAACCATGTATTAAATTTTAAAAGTACCACTTGAGCAGTACTGGATACAAATTCTCAGGCACTATTGAATGCAGCTAGAAAGAGTTGAAAAGCATACTAACACTGTTCTAATGAAAACAAAGTCACAATAATACAACATGGGTATTAATGCTGTGTAGCATAAAAATTTTCACCTATAAGCAGTATCTTCCACATCTGTCACTTTTTAAGAACACCTTTTAAGGAATAAATGCATGTTCTGCTACTTGACTATAGTAGTCTCAGCTAGCTCAGTTCGGTGGCTACATCATGTCTGCCACCTACACTGACTGCTTATCTTAGTAGCATGGGACATGCCCTAGTCCAGCACTGCAACATGTTCCAAATTTATCAAAGTATCATAACAGAATACTAGGCTAATTATCCTAAAGGGAATTTATAATCCTAGCCATGCTACCCAGTAGTATTACATGTGTATTAGTCCCATAGGTTTTGTGGATGGTATGCATGACTTGGGTATGAGTGGTTGAGCATTTACAAGCTTCTTTCCTTTAACATAGACATGGGTGCCAAAACAGGGGTATATTTATGATTCCACATGAATGGATCCACGTTTTGCTTCACATGAATGGAAAGCCTGTTCCACAAAAGGCAACAGTGTCTGAGAGAGATACCTATCCCTCTGGCAAGTTTTATTTATGTTACAGAAGATGTTTATGCCCCTGGATCAGATGCTTCTGTTGATATTTGTTTTGAAGGTGTGCAAAAGGTCCATTAATGCTGGATCACAGTATGGTTTCTAGGCCAGGCATAGGTCACCCCTCAGCACCCTGTAGAAGACTGAGTATAAGGACAAGGCTCTGAAGTGGTCTGCATAGGACGTTTTCTACACCATGTATTATTTTTGTGAAGTACCACTGTAGATGCTTTAGATGTTGCATATGCCTGCTTAGGTATATACCAAAGGGGAATTGTACTCAATGACTGGTCTTATGAGGGCAGAGTGCAACAGAACAATGATGTCTTTGGGTTTGGATGCCATACCCTTGGTTAAAAATTGTGCAACACAGAAGGATTTCCTCACTACAGTAGACATATGATGGTCAAAGGCCAAGTCACTGTTTACAAGTGTTCTCAAATGCCTGACTACTGAGTCTACTCCTAGGGGTGTTTTATCAATGTAGTAATTTGCAGGGTTGGTGGTCTTTCTGAAAGCTACTAATATGCACTTCTTGGTACTGAGTTTAAGATGATGACCCCTGCACCATTTATAAGTCTGTGTCAGGCCTTCTTGGAGGGTATTCGTGTATTGGGGGATTCAATGACTGCAGCTAATTTACAAACATTTACAAACTTTGTCAACCAGAGACCTTTGATGTTTATCTTGACTTCAGAGAAGTAGATGCCAAACAGGAGCAGCCCCAGCACTGAGCTCTGAGGCCTTTTTGTGAAGGTGCACTCCACTATTCTAACTTCTTATAAGTTCACAGGTTCATAGATCTGCACCAGGCTCTTTAAGCATAGCTATGCATCCCAAATCTCTGACAAGTTATGGTAGCCTTGATAAGTGTAAGCAAGAGCTTATTAGATGAAACATTTACAAGCAGGGCCTGGGAGATAAACCATTTACAGGCTGCCTGCCTCCATTATAGACATAGGTGCCAAACCAGGGATGAATTTCCCATTCCCCATCCAGTTGTCTAAGTTACACTTGAACTGGATTAGGGAGGAATTCTGCTTCACATGGATGGGGTGCCTGTTCCACAGATGGGGTAGTCTCTGGACTACATACCTGTCTCTCCAGCAGGTCTTATTTATATCACAGGCAATGTTTAAGGCTTAGAATGGGTAGTTCTGGTGCTATTTGTTTTGAGGATATGCATGAGTTTCATCACGGTGGGGTCTAGCAATGCCTTGTATTCCAGGATCGCCCTTCAACAGCCTGTAGGAGACAGACTACAGGGATAGGGCTTTGAGGCAGTCTGCATAGGACATGCATTTGGAGCGTTTCTGCCCAGGCCTCCGCTGAAAATTGGCTTTGTTTCAAGTCGGACCTTCCTAGAAAACAAATGCAAAATACATAAATAAATAAATAAAATGTTACTTATGCCCTGTACATTTTAATGAGTAACCTCTGTGGATGTTCTAATTGTTGGATGCATCTGGTTAGAAATATACCAAAGGGGCATTATACTCAAAAACAGCTCTGTGAATGCTGAATACAGTGGAACAGTGACCTCCTTTGTCCTTGATGCCATATTTTTGTTTATAAGGTACACAACATAAATTGATTTTCTCACTTTTGTAGACATGTGATGGTCAAAGTCTAGATTACTCTCTCTGTGTGTCCTCAGGTCCCTGATTACTGGGTTGATTCTTATGGGGTGTATTTCCAATATGACAGTTACCAGGGATGGATGACTTCCAAAAGGATACTATTAAGGATATTATTATTTCTTGGCATTTAGTTTTAGTCCATGGATCTGACTCTAATTATTTGTCTGTGTCAATGATTCCTGGAGAACATTAGTGTTAGTGGGGGATTATATGACTGCTCCTAATTTGCAATCATCTGGAAATTTACTCAGGTTCATAGGTTCATACTAGGCTATCTGCCCGAGGGCATTTACAAGCCTAGCCCATTGTTTTGTGGCTTACGCCACCCCTTTAGTATGGGGAACTATACCCATTATTTTGCTGTGCCTCTGTCGAGCAGTGACACTGAGGTAATCCCTGGGGTATATCTGTGATCTCCCATCCATTGGTCAAGATTTCTCTTGAACAAGGCCAGCGAGGTGCTCTGCCTCACATGTACCGGGATTTTGTTCCACAGCATAGGGAGTCTTTGGGTGATGAATCTATCCCTCCAGCACGTCAGAGGCCTTTGACACTGGCTTTGACTTCAAGAGAAGTAAATGTCAAAAAGGAGTGGTTGCAGGACCGATCCCTTAGGGACTTCGCTTGTGACTGGCCTATTTGTAGAGGTGGACTCCCTAGTTCTAAGTTCCTGGGTCCTGTCTGTGAACCAGCTGGCTATCCACTGAGTGATATATTGTGTCAGATGCCTTGACCAGGTCAAGGTGGACAGTGTGAAGTGTTTTGCCCTCATCCATTGCTTTGGTGACCTTCTCAAAGATCTCCACCAGGTTGAGTAGGTATGACCTGCCCTTGACAAAAATAAAATTGGCTGGGTCCAGTGCCAAGAGATTTCCTATGTCATTACTCATAGGAGGTTACTAGGCTATTGGCCCTGAGGCCCTTATAAGCCTCGCCAAGAGTTTGGCCCATGTTTAGACAAATCAGCACCCGATATCCCTGTCCAGCAGGGACACAGGTGGAATCCCAGGGGTATATTTGTTGTTTCCCATCCAGTTATCCAGGTTGCACTTAAAAAGGGGTAAACAGCTACTCTGCTTGATGTGGAGAGGGAGTCTGTTCCATAGATGGGGAAGTCTCTGGTACACAAATCTGTCGCGCTAACAAGTCATGTTAATGTCACAGATCAGGTTGAGGCTGCGCATGTGGGTTACACAAGTGGAGCTTGACTTGCGGATATGCAGCAGTCCCATCAAGGTGGGGTCCATGATCGCCTTGTATGCCAGACAGAGGTCACTTCTGAGGAGTCTGCATGAAACTGAGTAGAGGGATAGGGCTTTTAGTCTATCCATGTATGGTAGATGTTTGAGGCTCTGGATTCTCCTGGTGAGGAACCTCTGTGGTCTCTCCAACTGCTGCATGTGCTTTGCGATGTAAAGGGGGCATCGTACTCAATAATAGAACTTATAAAGGAAGAATACAAGGATGTTATGACCTCCTTGTCCCTGTATGAGATACCCTTACTTATGAAGTGGGCCATATAGAAGGATTTCTGTACAATGGAAGCAACATGGTGGTCAAAAGTCAGGTTGCTATCAACCTGGGTGCTCAAATCCCCACGACCGATTGCATGCTTAGGACATTGTTATTAATGTGATAATTTGTGGGGACATCACTCTCCCCAAAGGGGATGATGATGCATTTTTTAGTATTCAGCTTAAGGCCATGTTTCTGGCACCAGTCATTTGTCTGAGTGAGACCCTCTTGGAGGATGCCACATCACTAAGGGAATTGATGACAGCACCCAGCTTGCAGTCATCTGCAAACTTGGTCAGCCATAGCCCACTGGATTTGGCCTGCACCTCAGAAAAGTATATCCCAAATAACAGAGGCTACTGCTTGAGGTGGCTTCCCCTATTTTGACTACGTGGGTTCTATCAGTGAGCCATTTTGCTACCCATCTGGTAACATATGGATTGATGCCTAGATGAGAGAGTTTATCTATTATGCCCAAGTGGGGAATAGTGTCAAAGGCTTTAGCCAGGTCAAGGTAGGCGGTGTGCACCGTCTTACCCTCATCCATGGCTTTGGAGACTGTCTCAAAGAAGTCGACCAAATTTAGCAAACATGACCTCCCCTTGATGAAGCCAAACTATGTGGGATCGAGTGTTTGGAGGTTGCCAATGTCCTTGTTAATGAAGTCCATGATAATCCATTCCATGGCTTTACAGATTAGGCTAGTTAGGCTGATAAGGTCTATAATTTCACAGATCGGTGGATGCTCCACCTTTGTGTAAAGGGATAACAGCGGCTGTCCTCCACTCAGTTGGGATGAAGCCAGTACTCAAGCATTGGTTGAATAGGGTGCCTAATGGTGCTGCACGTTCCTGCCTGAGTTCATGTAGGATGCAGCCTGGGATGTTATTGGGTCCCATGGAGACTGTATTTTTTGGCCTTTGAGAGAGCAGTGTTTACCTGTTCCCTAGATATAAGGGGAAGGGGACAGACACTGGGGATGTCCTGATTTACTGATGGGGGGACAGAGGGGTAAAGTTTTCACTGAATCTGTCAGTCAGCAAGTTTGCTATATCTATCGCATTTGTATATGTGGTGTCCTTGACCACCAGTTCTGAACAGATTCTGGTGCTTCCTTTGAGGTTGCGGACATATGTGAAGAAAGCCTTATGATTGTCTCTAGTAGATGTGGCCAATTTGGACTCGAAGTTTGCTTTGGAGGATTTCACTAGTGCTCTTATTTGCTTGTTCAAGCTAAGGAGATTGCTTCCAATTGGGCACCTGATCATTTTCATGATAATTCTTACTGTGGCTTTGCATTTTAGACTAGTAAGACTTATGGGTCTGTCGTTTCCAGGGTCTGTAGATGGCCCACCTTTGTACACAGGGATGACTGTTGCTTTTCTCCACTGTGAGGCATGAAGCCTGTTTGGAGGCTACAGTTAAACAGCAATTCCAGATGGCCTGATAGGTCACATGTCATGCTATTTAGAAGGCATCCTGGGATATTGTCTGGACTTATCAATGTAGTGTTCATGCCTTAGAGACAGCATTGAGGACCTGTTCCTTAGTGACAGTAGGGGGAGTTATGTTTGACAGTATTTCCTGAGGGGAGGTTGACGGGAGACAGGGGTAAAGTTAGAGCTGATTTTGCCTGCCATTAGGTTTTCTATATCTCGTGGCTTGGTATAGGTGACTCCATTAATAATGAACTCGCACAAAATTCTATATTGATTATGAGGTTACAGATAGACTTAAAGAATACCTTGTGGTTGTCCTTGGCCTAGGAGGCCAAATTTACTTCAAATTTGGATTTGGTAGATTTTGTTTGCCCTCTGAGTTGTTTATTTTGGTCACAGTGCTTTTATCCTGTTGGGTGCTAAGCCAACTCATTTTTCCCATGATTTGCTTCCTTGTGTTATACAGCCTATTGATGTTGTGCTTCGTACTGCTTTCTGGTGGGTACAGCTGCTTCTATGCAGCTATTAACATGCTTGTATAGGATTTCTGTGAGCAGTGTTGTGTAAGCAGAAGGTTCTCAGGGTTTATGGTTGTTTGAAATGTTGCTAATTACTATACAGCAGGCTTTACTATGCAGCTATTGTAGCAACCTGTTGTAAGATATTTCCATAACTTGCCAAGGATAACTGAACACCTGGCCAACATACTGAAGCCTTGGCACCTTCTAGGTGCAGTATGCCAAATGCATGTCCTGCATCTAAGGAGTTAGGTACATAAGTGATGTTCGAGTGTCAAATTTTCAGAAATGAATTACCACAGGAGGAAAAAGAGCAACCAAAGAGAAAAAGCAAGTACATGTGCATCCAGAAAGGGAAGAAGGACCCCTCAGCTAGAGGGTAAGAAACACAGTAAAACAGTGAGAAGGAGGGACAAAACACTGCAACAGTGAGAAGTAGGACATCTATACTGTTCCGGTAAGATCTTACAAAACTTTGTTATGTCCTTCCTTATTACTGTTGAAGTATTACTTACTAAAGGGGGAATACAAAAGCTACTGGGGTGAAATGGAGAAGAAACCCACAAAGGAGCCCTCCCATTAACCACACAGGATGGGCCTAGTAAAACCAGCTCTGACCCTAGAAATCACATCCAACTTGTAGTGCTTGTAGTGTTTAGTAAAGGTATGTACAGAAGACCAAGCAGCAACTTCCAAAATGGATCAAGTACCCACACCCATGAAAAAAGCACCACAGGAGGCTACCACCCTGGTAGAATGAGCATGAAAGCACAGTTTTGTACCTACCATAAATGTAGATGTTCGAGTGCTCATACAGCTGCAGTCATAACAGATGGGTTATCCTGCCATCAGGCGGGTCCTCGGTCGGCCGAATTCCAAAGTCTAGGTTCAGCGTCGGTTGTCTTCGCTTCTTCCCTGACGTCAGTGCGGCAGGGGTATAAATGAGGCAGCCGACGCCATTTTCTTCAGTTTTTCTTGCCCCAGATGTCAGGTGCCCCCAGAAGGAAGGCAAACATAATGTTATGCAAAAATGCAATGTTGATAAATCAAAAACAGTAGTTGCAAGCAAATACACCATAAAAGAATACCCCAAAAAGGTTATATGAAAAGTGTTTGTCATAAGGCCTGTCCTAAGAGGGGATGGAGGGAGGGAAACCTGGACTGCAGCTGTATGAGCACTCGAACATCTACATTTATGGTAGGTACAAAACTGTACTATGTTCATCGTGCATACAGCTGCAGTCATAACAGATGGGTAGAATCCCAAAGCTAAGTAAGGGTGGTAGGCACTAAGAGGAACTAGGAGGGGCTAGGATGCCTTGCAGGACTGCTGTGGCAAAGCCCGCTCTAGATTTAGAGTATAGTGGGAGGTGATAGTGTTTGGAGAAAGTGTGCACTGAACTCCAGGTGGCTGCTTCCAAAATATCCTTGGTAGGGACCTCCCTGAGGAAGGCTGCAGAGGTAGCTGTGGCTCTGGTGGAGTGGGATCTGATGCATGCAGGCACAGATTTTCCATGAAATGAGTAACAAAAGCGTATGCAGTGGGCTATCCATTTTGAAATTGTCTGTTTGGAAATGGCCTTTTCTTGAGCACCTGCAGCATAGGACACAAAGAGTTGCTCAGATTTCCTGAATGGCTTTGTCCTGTCCAAATAATAATGAAGTTGTCTGTGAATGTCCAAGGAATGTAGTAGTCTTTCCCCTTTGTTTTGTGGATTAGGGTAAAATGTAGGTAAGTGAATAGTCTGATTCAAAGCTACACTGGATACTACCTTTGGCATAAAGGTAGGGTTGGTTCGTAAGGAAACTGTGTCCTGATGGAAAATGATGAATGGTTGCACAGCCATGAGGGCCTGTAGTTCAGAAACCCTGCGAGCTGAGGTGATAGCCAGAAGAAAGGCTGTTTTCCATGACAAGTACTGTAACTCTGATGAAGAAGCTGGCTCGAAGGGAGGAAGGGTCAGCTTTTCCAATACGAAGTTGAGGTCCCAAGCAGGGACTGGTGGTTTCCTTGGGGGTTTTATATTCTTTGCCCCTCTGAGGAACAGCCTTAAGAGAGGATGAGAGAATAAAGGAGGATCTGTGTTGTATTGTGCAGAAATGGCTGAAGCGTGGATCTTGATGGAGGAGAAGGAAAGTCCATTGTTTAACATCTCCGCTAGGTACTGTAAAATTTGAGGTATATTTATTACCCAAGAATTCTGTCCCTTCTTTTGATTCCAGGCACAAAATCATTTCCATTTTGTGGAGTAGGCCTTTCTAGTAGAAGGTCTTCTGGCCTCCAGGATGACATCCTGCACCTCCTTGGAGAGGAGAAACTTGGGAAATCAAGGAATTCTCCATGCAGCTAGATTTAGAGTTTTGAGATGGCTGTGAAGAGTTTTGCAGTTGTGCTGGGACAACAGAAGAGGGACTAGAGGTAGGATCCATGGTGAGAAATGTGTCAGGCTCTTCAGGAGTGGATACCAGTGTTGTCTTGGCCAGTCTGGAGCAATGAGAATCATTTTCAACCTCTCTGCTCTGGTTTTTAATAGAACTTTGGGCAGCAGAGGAAGAGGCGGGAAGGCATAGACTGTCAATGTTGCCCAATTGAAGGAAAGTGCGTCCACTTTCCAGGCCTGCGGATGATAGGTCCTTGAACAAAATTTTTTCAACTGGCAATTTCTGTGGGTAGCAAAGAGATCTATGTCTGGCTATCCCCATGCCTGAGTTATCTTTGTGAAAACTTAAGGATGCAACTTCCATTCATGTGGATCTGTCATATTTCTGCTTAGGTTGTCTGTCAGTGTGATTTCCTTCCCTGGCAGGAATTGTGCCTGTAGTTGAATTTGCAATTCCAGTGCTGTGTTCCATAGGTTCATGGCTTGCCTGCACAGGGGGTATGAATGAGTTCCCCCCTGTTTATTTATGTACCACATCACTGTGGTGTTGTCTGTCCTTATCAATAGCTGGCCTGGATGCAGTAGGTCTTTGAAGGTCATAATAGCCTTTTGCACGGCTAGCATTTCCTTTTGGTTGATGTGAAGGTGCTTCTCTTTTCGTGTCCATTTTCCCTGAATGCACTGATCTGTCATGTGTGCTCCCCAGGCGTAGTCTGAGGCATCTGTTGTGATGATTTGAGTTGCTTGAGGTACGCAGAAAGGAAGACCTGTGTTTCTTTGGCAAGCTTGAGCCCACCACATAAATTCCTTTTGAAGGCATGGAATGAGAGGTATAATTGCTTCCAAGCTGTGGCTGTGTTGAGACCATAAGTTTTTTAGGTACCATTTAAGTTTCCTCATATGCAGCTTTGCACATGGGATTAGTAGGATGCAAGATGCCATGAATCCCAGAGCCTGCAGGACTTTCCTTGCAGTTAGTCTGGTGTAAGTTGCCATATTTCTGAAGTATTGAGATAGTTGCCCTTGCTTGTCTGGCGTGAGGTAGGCCATCTGGGTGGTTGTATCCAAGCTGGCACCCAGGAAAATTATTTGTTGAGAGGGTATTAGTTTTGATTTCTTTTTGTTGACTGTGTATCCCAGGAAGTTCAACAGTTTTATTACAAACGCCAGGAGCTGCAGTAGTATGTCCTTGCTGTCCGCTTGGATCAGGCAGTCATCCAGATATGGGTAGATTTGTATCCCTTGTAGTCTGCAGAAGGCGATTACTGATGCCAGGCATTTCGTAAATACTCTGGGCGCAGTAGATAAGCCAAAGGGCAATGCAGAGAATTGGTAATGGGTTGAACCTGCAAGAAATCTGAGGTATCTTCTGCAATCTTGTCTGATAGGGACATGCAGGTATGCCTCCTTGAGATCCAATGTTACCAGCCAACACTCCTTGCCCAGCATGGGAAGAAGCTGCTGTAATGTGAGCATCTTGAATTTTGGCACCTGTAGAAAAGTGTTTAGGATGGATAGGTCTAACATAGGTCTCCAATCTTTGTCTTTCCTTGGTACCAGGAATAGTCTGGAATAAAATCCTTGACCTTGTTCTTTTGCAGGTACCTCTTGAATTGCTTTCATGTCCATGAGAGCTGAAATTTGTTGTTGTGCCTCTGCCCTTTGATTTTGTGTCAGGTTTGGCATGCCTCTCATTTTTGGAAGGGTGTGAAAGTGGAACCTGTAGCCTCTGTCTATAATGTCCAGAATCCATTTGTCTTTTGTAACAATATGCCAATTTTTTGAGAATAGTGCCAGTTTTCCACCCAAAGGTGCTGCCATTAAAGCTTTGCTTGGCAGGTGTAGGGGGAAGTCATTGGGTCTGTTTTCTAAAAGACTGTGATCTATCTTCTCCACCTCTTGGGGTTGGTGCTTGCCACTGTCTGGCTCTGAAAGATCCTTGAGGTTGCCCTCTACCCCTTGGATGCCTGTATCTGCCCCTTTGAGGTCTGTCCGTGGCTGGAAAGGACCAATTTTTTGAAGGCCAATTGCTGCTGAAACGTGGAGGCTGTACCTGCAGGAAATCTTTCAATGTTTGCATTGATTTCGCTTTTTCCTCCATTTTCTTTAGCACCTCCTCAGCTTTAACACCAAACAATACATCTTTTTGAAGAGGTGCATCTAATAATTTAGCTTTGACATGATCTGGTAAGGTTTGCTCTTTGAGCCAAGCATGCCTACGTATAACAGACCCCGTAACAACAGCTCTACATGAGGCCTCTAAAGCATCAAAACCACACTGCAAGGTATGTTTACCCACTTGCTCTGCACCATGCAACAAATCCTGCAACTCTTTTAAATCTGGTTGTTCTGGTTGTGTCATCTTGCTTTTCAGCTGAGATATCAAAAACTGTTGATACTTTAACATATGGAACTGACAGTTTAATGCCCTCATGGTTAAAGTGGCCAAGGTGTACACCTTTTTCCCCAACCTTTCTAAAGATCTGGAATCTTTCTCTGAAGGTAATGGGCTTTTAGCAGTAGAGGCCTTAATTCCCTTGGGACCCTGTGAAATAGTTTCTGGGTCAGCAGCATGGCTTTTATATAGGAACTGGTGAGAATCAGGAACCCGGTAATACCTGTCTGGTTTAACAGGAGCTGGAGGCAAAGAATCAGGATTAAGGCTGGCTTCTGAGTACACATCATCCAATATATCTAAAACAGGAGGGATAGCCAGAGGCCTATGCTGGGGGAGCAGAAGAAATTCCCTGAGCCTTTTCTTGGAATCTGAGTAATCTTGGCCTTCCCAGTGAAAGTGTTCCCTCAATGTATGCAGGGATTCCCCAAAAGAGAAGTCCTCAGGGGGGGGAGACCGAGGGAATAGACTCCTCTGCATCAGAGTCTACAAATGGAGACTAGGCATAATCCTGGTCCTCAGATAGTTCTGAGGTAATAGAAGCTTGATCTGAGGAAGGGTAGTCTTCCTCTAATCTGGGCCTTTTGTCAGAGGGGGGTTGAGAACCCCTGATAAGAGTAATCAAGTCCTGAGCCATTTTAAGCATCTGTTTTTTAGGCATGGTGCCTTGAGAGGGTGTCTGAGGAACCTGTTTTTTGGTTTCCATGGCTGTTTTAGATTTAGTGAAGGCTTTAATAGAGAAGGAGGAAGGCCTGAAGACCCCTTGAGAAATGGCAGGCCTGTCTAAATTCTGAGTTTCCCCGCCAGGAGTGGCATCGGTATCTGTAGTAGGAATGGGGGCCGAGGAGCCTGCGACCTCGGGTACTGAAGACACCAGTAATGCATTGCCATCGGTACTCAGGGGCTGCGTAGGCACCTCGCTGAGTACCGGAAAACTGGTAGTCGGCCTTAGCATGGTTTCAGTAGGTGGTGCGGACCTCATATGTCGGTCCTTATCTTTGTGTTTTTTGCTCAAAACTGGAGTCGGAGTATCCAACGACATAATATAATTACATTTTTTGCCAAAAAAGTGAAAGGCGAACTCCGCCCGACACGTAATAGTGTGTTTATTGAATCTAGCACAAAAACGGCAGGCCGAGACGTCATGGTCTGGGCCTAAGCAAGGTATACAGAAAGAGTGGAATTCCTTATGCGGTATTTGCTTCCCACAAGAAATGCAATTATTAACTTTGTCTGACACTGGTCTGAGGCAAGAAAAGTTTCCCCAATGGGGTACTTAGCTTTCAAGAAGACTTCGACTGAAATACTTTCATAAATCTCAGGAGCTGGCCGACCGGCACTTGCGAACTGCTTCTGCTTCGGGCACCGCGCGGCAAGAAAGACTGAAGAAAATGGCGTCGGCTGCCTCTTTTATACCCCTGCCGCACTGACATCAGGGAAGAAGCAACGACAACCGACGCCGGACCTAGACTTTGGAATTCGGCCGACCGAGGACCCGCCTGACGGCAGGATAACCCATCTGTTATGACTGCAGCTGTATGCACGATGAACATCATAAGAAAGCTGCTTACTATGAAAAGAACAGCAGAGAGAGGAGATGCTTTGCTTAGAAATGGCTAAACCCAATTTCTTGGAATGGACAGAAACAAAAAGTTGCTCAGATTTCCTTACAGCCTTAGTCCCACGTGGGTAATATCTGAGCTGGATGTGCAGATCAAAGGTATGCAGAATCCTCTCACTATCTCTCACTATCATTCTGAGGAGAAGGGAAAAAAAGAAGGAAGATGAATGGTTTGGTTTAAAGACAAATCACTAACTACCTTAGGCATAAAAGAAGGATCGATATGAAGAGCGCAACCCTGTCTTTGAAAAGACAAACAAAAAAAAAAGGAGGGGGGACTGCCATAAATGCTTGAAGTTCAGAAACACTCTCAACAGATGTTAAGAGCCATCAGCAGAAAACATTTCCAAAAACAGAGTTGGAAAGAAGAAACTGCAGGCTCAGATAGTGGCTGAGTCAACTTTTCAAGAACAAAATTAAGGTCCCAAGAAGGAGAAATAGGCTTTCCTGGGGGCCTAATATTAAGGACATTTGTCAGAAATTGTTTGGCTTCAAATCTAAATAAAAGGAAGAAATTCAAGGGCAGATAAGTAGAGATGACTGACAATGAGATTTAAGAGATGAGTATGCATTTGCTGGAAAGACAAAACTCCATGAACCCTGATGCCTTTGGAGGAAACTCTCCAACCCTGATCTGAAGAATCAGTATACAGGTCCAGAGTAGGGAGAGCAGCCTGAAAAGGCAGGCCGAGATTTGGAGAAATCTGATGAATCCACCACAGGAGCTTGAGTTAGAGGCAAGGCAAAAGAGGGATGAGAAAATCCAGATGATGACAGTGTTGAAGTCAAAGTTTTGAGATACCACTGAAACTTCCTCATGTGGAGTCTTGCAAAGATTACCACAGGAATAATGAATGCCATGAACCCCAGAGGTCACTGAAATTCTCTTGTAGGCACCTCTGGGAGAAAAAGAAGGAAACTGGAAGTAAAGTGTTAAAAAAGGACCTTGGGAGGAAGAAGCAAAGCCAGCACTGGCAAGGTCTGAATCCTGCAACCCAGAAAAACCTGGTCCTGAGAGGGGTTTCAGAACAGGCTTTTTGACATTTAAAGTGAACCAAACACTGCACAGCAGAAGCATAGTATAGTCTATATCCTAAAGCAAAAGCTGCTGAGATGGGGCTTGAATCAGACGATCATCCAAATAGGGGAAGATATGAACACCCTGAAGTCTGAAGAAGACTACCACCAGTATCAGACATTTGGTAAGGACTCTTTGTGCTCTAGAAAGACCAAAAATCAAAGCAGAGAACAGATAGTGTGAGGAGGAAACAGAGAAATGTAAACATTTCCTGAAGTCAGGGTGAACAGGAATGTGAATGTAAGTATCCTTCAGATCTACAGACATGAACATAAGAAAGGCCTGAGGAAGCAACAGAGGAAACAGAAACTGGAGACAATATCTTGAAATAGGGAACTTTTAGAAATGTATTGATAAAGGAGAGATCCAGAATGGCCCCACAAGAACCCTCTTTCCTGGGAACCAGGAACATTCTGAAATAAAACCCTTTGTCTCAATGAGATGGTGGAACAGGTTGAATGGTTCTTTGCACCAGAAGGTCTTGACAAATTGAAGGAAAGTGAGGAGGTTGGGGAATGCCCAAAAAAGGGAGGAAAGGACTTCCATACCATGACGCAACCTTTCTGAATGATGACAAGCTCCCAGGAATTTGTAGTGATCTATTGCTGAAATAGAAAAGACAGTCAATCTGAAGAAAAGAGAAACCTGGCAGAGAGGCAGATGTGGTTGAATGCCAAACAGAGGCAGATTTGTTAGGAAAAGAAGGCTTTTGACCTTCAGTACCCTGAGAAGGTTTGCCAAGATAAACTCTCTTAGAAGCTCTTTTACTCCTGGGAAGCTGTTTGCTGCCTATGCATAAAGGGAGATTTAGATGGGTAATTCCTCTGAAATTTAGGAAGAAGAGAAAGGACAATCTGTTTAAGGTCCTGCATGACCCTTCCCCTTATCCTGTTGTGTTGTGTGGTTTTATGTTAGTTTTTTGATTAACTGCATTGTCGACCATATGGTCTCAGCTACATCAGTTTCAACAATGTGGAGTTTCAATAAACTTACATAGAGCCATTATATGTACATCAGCCAAGGTACTTTCTAATTAATCTTCAACCAAGCAGTAGATAATATAAATAAATATGACATTCTCACATTAACCGAGTGAAGAGCTTGGTAGCAGCAGAGCTGAACACATTTTGATTGTCTAATGGAGAATCCGGTAAGGTAGCCTTAATGTCTTCACGGAGGCAGTGTAACTTCAACCAAGAATGTTACTTATAACAGACTCTGATGCAAGTGCAATACAAGAGGCATCAATAGTACCATAACTGCATTTGATTGAGTGATGAGATACCTGGGAAGCAAAGCACAAAAGGGTAATGGCAGAAGACTTAGGTTCAGAATCAGGCATATCAGACAGTACACCCCAAAGTTTAGAAAGAAGAGACAGCACATATCTCGCTATAGGGGTCTGGCAGTTTATGGCCCTGTAAGCTAATGTGGCAAATGTATAAACTTTTTTCCAAAACTTGCCCATAGTCCTACTGTCCTTATCAGAGGGTAAAAGTTTGGAAGAGGACAGAAACTTAGAAGGCTTATAAGTAAATAGCCAGAGACATCACTGCAAGGTCAGAAGAAGGGTTTTATATAAAAACTTTTGCACCTCGGGCACCTTATAGAACCTGTCAGGTTTCTTTGGAGCAAGGGTGCTGGGAGTCAAGAGCCTGAGAAGCAGATGAAATGGTGTCCAAGGAGGCATCCAACACTAGAGGGACTGCAGAAGCCCAGGGTAAGTCAATCTGCAAGAGGTTATTGAACCTTTTCTGGATATCAGAAATTTGGGAACAGTCCCACTTAAAATATTCTATCAATAGTGTCCCCAAAAGATTTCTCAATGGGAGAATCAGGGGAAAGAGAATCCTCTTTCTCAGACCTAGAGGCAAGAGAATCCTCTTCCTCAGACCTAGAGGCAAGAGGGTAATGGATCTGAGAAAAGTAAGCCAAGAACTCTTTCCCGGAATCCAATTTCCACATCCTCTTCAGAGGAAACAGAATCCTGAGGACATTTAGAAGGGGTAGAAGTCCATGGTTCCCTGAGCTAATAGCTTTATATGTTGGTTCTCTAAATATATCGAAAGGGAAGACAGATGGCTATGTAGGATATTTGGTACAAATGCCTGACAAATTTCACACCAAGTATGGTCGTAGGTAGCACCTAGACAAAATGGCATTTCTCATGTCTATCTTTATGGGGAAACTGCCCCCCACTTTCACATTTTCCCTTCCTGGATGACATGCAAAAGTTAAATCAACCAAAGGAAAAAAGGAAGGAAGAGACCCCTAGTGGGGTACTTATATTCTGAAGGCTCAGTAATTGAAACAAAGCAACAAGCAACTTGCAGCCTGAATTCAAAGGTAGCGTTTTGACTGGCAGAGAAGAAGTTCTGAGGATTAGGTGCTCATATGTCACTTATGTGCATTACACCTTAGATTTAGGACTTGTGTCTGATGAACAGTACCTGGAAGGTGTTAAGGCTTTGGTATGCTGGCTGGATGTATAGCTGTCTTCAGCAGGATATGCCTTTAGTAAGGAATACTGCAACAGTGATAGGGAAGGACATCACACTGTTCCCTTCCTCAGTAGCACAGTATAGCACTGTCATGGTACACAGTGCTACTTGGCATTCCTGCACATAGGAACAACTTGTACACAAGACTAAGTGTTTCTGTGAACCATTCAAGAAAATGGGAATGTGACTGGATGTCCCCAGAGAATACTGTGGTAGTCCTCAGTAGTGTACTAAAGATAACAAGATGCATTTGTGTATCTTCATGAATACTATGCTTCCTCTCCTTTTCCCATCTCAGCCACGTACAGTAGAGAGTCGATTATACGAACATCGATTATCCGAAATGTCAATTATCCGAACCAGCCTTCCAAGGTTTTCCGGTAGGAAAAATCATAAAGTCTGAATATGTAAACATTATAAGTATTCACTTGAGCATGTTTTTTGAGCTTGTAGCCAGCTTGTGTGTGAAAATTATTCTTTATTGTCCACTGGAATCACTGTATGGTTGAAAAACGTATTCCTGCATGCAGAAAAAATAGATTTTAGAAGTTTTTTTATCCCGTTCAGTTATGTGTTTGATTATCCAAACAGTTTGATTATCCAAACTATCCTAGGTCCCAATTAGCCTGGATAATCAACAATCTACTGTATTCAAAATCCTGTTAGTAATAAGCACTTCTGATGCATTCTTTCCTTCCTTCATTCCTACCTCCATATACAGTCCCCCTCATTTATAAACACTATATTTACATCACTTTAACTCCTATTCGTATACCTAAGTCATTACCAATTCCTTCCTTATATGTTAATTCATTACCCCATTCAACCTACTACCTATAGTTCTAATACTAAAAAATGCTGGGCTATCTCAAAGAAATTACTTAAACATTGGGAACCTTGGTAATTTTTAAATCTACATTGTAAATAAGTCCATCCAGGTTCTGGGCATACTCTTAACACATATTTAATCTGATACCTGAATGTTGGATATATAAACAATAAAACAGCTGTATTAGAATCATAGATATAAATTCACATTCCTGGCATAGTGGGCATAAAATAAACTTGAGTAGAACCCCATGTCTTGTATTTGCCCTCCCCCCCAACACTCAAGTACTCCTACTTAAAGTGGGACAGATCAGGTTGAAGAATCAGTGGTGAAGTACTGTCACTAGTAAAGAAATTCCCAAACTCTAAACCTTATAAATCCTCATGTCATCATCGCTCAAACTTACTAGTATGTAAGGGTCCATTAAGTGGCAAAATCAGCCTTTCATATCCTGCTCCCCTCAACCATCGATCAATGCAGTCTCCCTTAAGGTACTACTTTCAAATCTTCAACAACTGGCTTTACAAATTATTCTGCTTGGGGATTTTTAGTATTAACCTCTCTGTACATATTGGTGATTTCAAGAACGATAGTTATTAGCTACTCTGCTGCTGTTAGAATTGGTTCATTCATTAATCAGGTCAAGCACTGACTACCATTCATTGTTTGAATTAGAAGTCACAAGTACTCTTAACAAGGGTTGTAAGCTTCTTGCCTTACTTACATAACTTACAAATTTTCTTTTGGTGAGGTACTTAGAAATTCTCTTCCCAAGCCTCAAATATGTCAGAGATAAAAGCCTGACTTTCAAACTATTTAGCAGCATAACGAATCTCAGTTACTACATCCTTTTCAAATTTTGCACAAACCCTACTTAGAGTCACCATCATACCAGCCTATCTGAACCATTAAGGCATCATGAGTCACACAAAACACAAGGAAATGCCCTAGTCATAGGTGATTCCACAGTGAGACACACATAAGTCCACTGCCCATGCTTGGCAAATACAGGGATATGGTTAGCTGCCTCTCAGGAGACCAGATATAGTAAATATCTAGGGCTTTCAATTCCCTTCACCTCAGATACAGCTACAATAAGGTTTGTTTTCTTTTTAATGTGGGTGTAACTGACTTGAGACACACATCCCTGGATTACATGGGGAGAGAGAGACATGATAGAGGTCTCAAAGGATACATCCGAGGCCGGTATAATGCTAGTTTTAAGTAGCATCTCATCTTCACTGAGAAGGATGCTTCAGTGTAAACAAAAATTGAGTGACTTCAGCTGTTACAGCTACTGGTGTCATTCTATTTGGAACCAATGTGTGTCAGCCTTGAGGTAGATGGATGACTGCCCTACCTGCTTCATCAGGAATGGTGTACATCTTTCAGCTTAAGCCCACTGTATATTGGTAGGGTCTTTTTTTTAGGTAATGTAAACCAGTTCTATCTACCAACCTAGGCAAACGAAACCAAACTAGGACATTAAAAGGGTAGCACTGCTCAATGCTAGAAGGCTATAAAAGAAACTGCCATCCTTGGAAATCTTTCTAACATTAGAAAGTATATACATTTGCATGTAGTGACAACACATCTTCCTGACTTGGGCTCCATGCTCAGTACACATTCAGATCCTCTACTGTAGGTACATCTGTAACCAGAGGTGGTGTCCATACACCTTTGCTACTCCCTCATCTTTATACTTATGCAGCTGATTAATAACCACAAACTCCTTCACATGCTAATAATGAAAATATGACCCATTACTACTCCCTAGTCAACTAAAGAACCCTCTCTATGTCACTGAAAACCTGCAAGGCATCCATAAATCTGCTGGAGTCCCTTTTTATAAAACTAAGCACTATTATTCGCAGGGATTTCAGCACTATTATTCATAGGGATTTCAATTATTTATTAATTGATCATCTCAACTGGAATGCTTGCACTACTGTAAATAAATACCACTGTAAATAAATATGCTCAGTGCTTCCTAAACTTCATTAATGAAAACTCACTAGACCAGATTGTATGCTCCCCTATCAAATGATGAAATATATTGACCCTAATCATTACAAGCATTGCATATATTGGTCCTGATCATGACAAACATAGCACCATTATGTTCCGCGCCTGTAATTCTACCATTCTTGATTATGTCTGACCATCAGGCCATGGTCTTCATTATTAGAACATAGCACAAACACTTTCAAACCCTACTAACTTCAGAGATTTCTCTAATGCAAATTTTTTTCAACTATATGGTGACTTCAGGAGTTTCACCCCCCCCCCCTTGTAGACCCAACAGCAAACACTGCTGTATTGGTGGAGGGGGTTTATTCTTACCTCAGGATTTGCATTGCGACATCAATCCTGATCAGTGCTAAGTTTAGGAATAAACCCCTTCGGCAGAACCCTAGCATAAAGAAACTCAATAAGAAGAGAAATAAAAATTAGTAGCAAACTGAAACCCCATACCTCAATATTACATTGAAAGAGTTAAACAAAAAACATAGAAACAATCAATTTTTCCAAGGCTAAGAATGAATTAAAAATTGCCTCCTCAGCTAAAGTCAATCACAAGTTATTCAGCTATAAAAGGAAACCTTAGAACCAATGCTAAGCAGTGGTCTGAGTAGATGCATAACAGGTCCACATACTCTGTCCCTGAAGATATAGTTACACCATATTAGCAGACATTTATTTCAAGTACCTCCCCCTACCTTCACACAGCTGAGACATGTCGCTTTAACAGTCACCCCAAAACATCACCTCTGAACAAGTCCTAAAGGCTCTCTCAGAGGTAGAAAACGTTAGCTTATTCATGTGCCCATGTTTTTCCTTGCCAGTATGAAGCACTGTGTTATTGACCTGCTCCTGGTAACTACAGACTCATAAACCTCACAAGCTTCTTCCTTAAAACAATGCAACACGTCCCTAATGGTATACACTCTCATCGAAAAGACTGGTTTCCAGTGGTATCCTCTAGGGCTTACTATTGGGGATGCTTTGTTTGGTCTGTAAAATTTAAGGTGAAGTCAAAGTCCTTTACCTAAGTTTGCAAATGACTAAACTTGGAGCCATCTTCAGCTCCTCTGCAGACTCCCAGATTCTTCAAGAAGGGTTAACACACACACACACACAAACAAATGCAGCCACAACCATGGTCTCAAGCTAAATGCCAAAAAGTGTGCTATCATATCCTTTGACAAACAGGAACCCTCTTGCTCCTGTCACATTAATGGTAGCCCCCTCAAAACAGAATCAGTTAACAGAGACCTGGACACATCTGTTGGCTAAGAGCTGTCCTCTGACAAACATAACTGCTACTGCTGTTAGGAAATGTTTCTGTTTAACCCATCTAATTATTGGGGAATCCCTTCCAGTTCCAAGGATGTTAGCATACCTCTCCACTGACCCCTTATTAGGCCCATGACTGAAAACAATGCTCCACTGGCGTGTGCCTTTCTGGACATATGATCCAGTTTGAAAGATCCTAATGCTTCCTTACAAAGAAAATCAAGGGTCTGAGTTCCATCACCTGTGCAAAATGGCTTCGAACTCTGTCGCTACCTAGAGTCTCATACAAACTCCTTAGGGGTGACCTCTGCTTGGTCTACAAGGCCTGAAACAACCTCGCCTGAGTGACCTCCTTCACAGTTGCTATATGGCAATACCACTAACAGTAAAGATCTTAGCCTTCATCATAACATAAACAAATCTGCTGATGTGACAATACCTCACTCAAAGAGTTCCTGTACTCTGGAACACATTCCACCTTTATATTAAACAAAACAGCTCCTCTCTTCTCTATAAATGCAAACTGGGTGACAGGATGGGTATCTGCAAATACATCCCATCTTGCCATGCAAACCATCATGCAAAGGCATATTAAGTAGTGGGAGATATGCAGTGGCTAGGCTAGAAATAATTTTGCTGATCAATTGACTAGTAACATATGAAACTACCCTAAATTCATAAATACATGTGGGCAAGACATTGTCAAACTACTACCATACTTTGACAACGGTGTTCTGGTCCAGCTGTTCCTATCTGATCTGTGGAAACTGGATATTTTGATTCCTATACCTAAATTTAGTAATTCCATCTTTCTCTTCGTGTTTAGCTGCTACTCTGTTCTTAACAGTATAAGATACATTTTCTAAAAAAAGCATTACTCACTATCTTGCAAGCCCTCCATACAAAAGGCGTGAACTAAGAACGTTTTCAGCAGTCAACCACACAAAATATTTAGTTTAAACAAAAATAAGAAATGTCCACTATTACTTTAGTCATCTGATATGAACTGTAACATTTACTAAGTGCTGGTAAACAAAACATTTCTGTTGCATTATCCTACATTTAAAAAACTGTTTCACTCTCCACAGAGCTAAACCGGTGCCTCTCAAGGAAAGACCAGACTTAGGCCCGACCATAACATACATATGGCACTACTGCCCTTCTCCAACATGTCACAGGAAAACTTCCCATAACCTAAGACCCTCTGTCAGTGGAGCTATTAATCTACAAACCCTAGGAAATCTGTTATTAATGAGAGGACATTCTTTATTCATGGTCTGTCATTTGGGATTTCCTCCCTTAAGAAATCTAATAAGAATCACGTTCAAATGTAAACTAGTAATTCATCCGAGTTAAAACACTACCTGTTTCTGCTTTGTTACTGAACTTTTGATTCAGCCATGTGTTCTCTCACTGCAAACAAGGATGACAGTTGCTTTACCTCCTTTTATAGTACACTGAGTTTTAGCCTCCTTCACCATTCTCCCTCCCCAAGCCTTCCCTAGAAACATTTATTCTGCATTCCTAAACAGGACTTCAACACTGTGGTATGAATGTTGTCCACATTTGTCTGAGTTTTTATCCTATGAAAGACATCGCTTTACAGGCTGTAGTAGTAGCAGCTGTAACAGAACTACTTCCTGATACAGATTTTTCTGTCAAACTACTTACCTTCCTTTCTAGGACAACCATTACTATATCAATTATGGTTTACATTTTAATTATCTGTCTTTTTCAGGATCATTATTACTGTCTCATTTACATCAAAAGCAGTAGTATGATTAGTCACTGCTCTTGCAACATTATTCCTTGTATGTACTATTATCACGTCTTAATTTTTACAAACCGTTTACAGCTACAATGCTCCAGTCCAGTACAATGGTTTCTATGCGAATGGCGCAAAAAGTACAGTTGTGTACCTACCATAAATGTAGATGTTCGAGTGTATTCACTGTTGCAGTCATTACACTTGGGTTATCCTGCTGGCAGGCTACCCGCAGTCAGCCCGAGTTCCAAAGTCTAGATCTGGCATCGGTTGCTGTTGCCTCTTCCCTGACGTCAGTGCGCCAGGGGTATAAAAGATGAAACCAATGCCATTTTCTTCAGTTTTTCTTGCCCCAGATGTCAGGTGCCCCCAAATAGGAAAGGCTGGAAAGAATTATGCCAAAAAACATGCATGTACTAAGATAAACATTTCCTTCATCTACAAGCAAATACATTACATAGGTTGTAGAGATTTGAGAAGTACAGAAAGGTCCCAGCAATGAAAAGGGGGATGGTGGGTGGGTAACCTGGACTGCAACAGTGAATACACTCGAACATCTACATTTATGGTAGGTACACAACTGTACTATGTTCATCGTGTTTCACTGTTGCAGTCATTACACTGGGGTTGAATCCCAAAGCTGAGGTTGGGTGGCTGGGCCTAAATAGGATTAGGAGAGGCTACCAGGCCCTGCAGAACTGCAGTGGCAAAGCCTGCTCTGGATTTAGAGTAGAGAGGTACGTGGTAGTGCTTGGTGAAAGTGTGCACTGAACTCCAGGTTGCAGCTTCTAAAATGTCTTTCGCTGGTACTCCTCTGAGAAAGGCTGCTGAAGTGGCTGCTGCTCTGGTAGAATGTGGCCTTATGCCCTTAGGCACTGATTTGCCATGTTGTGCATAGCAGAAGTGAATGCAGTGTCCTATCCATTTTGAAATTGTCTTATTTGAGATAGGCTTTCCTTGTGATCCTGCAGCATAAGCTACAAACAGTTGCTCAGTTTTTCTGAAAGCTTTTGTTTTGTCAATCGTAGCTGTGTGTGTATATCCAAAGTGTGCAGAAGTCTCTCCCCTTTATTCTGGGGATTTGGATAAAATGTTGGCAAATGAATGGTTTGGTTAAGAGCCACACTGGAAACCACCTTTGGCATAAATGTTGGGTTTGTCCTTAGACAGACCCTGTCCTGATGAAAAATGATGAAAGGTTCCACTGCCATTAATGCCTGTAACTCTGAGACTCTTCTTGTTGAAATTATTGCTATGAGCAGAGCAGTTTTCCATGATAAGAATTTTATATCAGCTGTGTTGGCTGGCTCAAAAGGAGGCAGTGTGAGCTTTTCTAATACAAAATTGAGGTCCCAAGTAGGTATTGGTGCCCTCCTTGGGGGTCTTATGTTTCTTGCCCCTCTGAGGTACTGCCTTAGCAGTGGATGTGAAAAAATAGGAGGTTCCGTATTGTAATGAGCTGAAAAGGCAGAGGCATGGATTTTAATAGATGAAAAGGATAGGCCTTTGTCCAGCATCTCAGTTAGGTATTGTAAAATCTGAGGTATATTTGGAACAAGCAGTTCGAGTCCTTGTGCCTGGTTCCAAGCACAGAATCTCTTCCATTTTTCTGCATAAGATTTCCTAGTGCTGGGCCTCCTGGCTTCTAAAATGACATCCATAACAGCTTTAGAAAGAGGTGTGGTCTGAGTGACTATATTATCTGCCATGCAGCCAGATTTAAGGTTCTGAGTTGACTGTGTAGAATCTGATTGTTCTGCTCTGTCAGAAGATGAGGATTTTGAGGTAAACGCCAGGCTGAACCTTGAAACAAGCTATTTAGGATTGGGTACCAGTGCTGGTGTGGCCAGTCTGGGACAATCAGGATCATTTTTGGCTTCTCTTGTCTGACTTTTAGGAGTATCTTGGAAAGAAGAGGCAGTGGAGGGAAGGCATAAACTGTCAGGGTTTTCTAGCTGAATGAAAGAGCATCCACTTTCCATGCTTGTGAGTGATAAGTTCTTGTGCAGAATTTCTGTAGTTGTCAGTTGTGAGGGGAGGCAAAACGATCTATGTCTGGGCGTCCTCATTTCCTTGTTAGCATGCTGAAGACCTGTGGATTTAGTTTCCAATCGTGCGGATCCATGAGATTTCTGCTTAGTTCGTCTGCCAGTGTATTTTTCTTTCCTGGCAGGAATTGTGCTGCCAAAAGGTAAGTTCTTGGCCTTTGTAGAGGAAAGTCATTGGGACTGTTTCCTATAAGGTTGTGATTTGTCTTCTCCTCCTTTGGGGGCAGAAGCACCCCATTGTTTAGGTCTATAGGAGCCTTGGGGCTGAGATCTGCCTCTTGGGCATCTGTATCTGCCTCTTTGTGGCCTGTCTGACACCTGAAAGGACAAATTATTTTAAGGCCAGTTTCTACTAAACCTAGGTGGTTGAACCTGTAAGAAATCCTTTACTGTCTGCATAGATTTTGCTTTATCCTCCATTTTCTTTAACACCTTTTCTGCCTTAACACCAAACAAAGTATCATGCTGTAGTGGAGCATCCAATAATTTTACTTTAACATGTTCAGGTAAACTTTGTTCTTTCAACCAAGCATGCCTTCGAATGACAGAGCCTGTAACTGCGGCTCTGCAAGAAGCCTCTAATGAATCAAAACCACATTGTAGAGTATGCTTTCCCACTTGTTCAGCTGCATGCAATAATTCCTGCATTTCCTTATTGTCAGGATTTTCTGAGTTTGTAAGCATTTTCTGTTTTAACAAAGACATGAGGTACTGTTGATATTTAAGCATGTGAAACGGGCAGTTTAAAGCCCTTACAGCTAAAGTAGCAGAAGTGTAAACTTTTTTCCCCAATCTATCCAGAGCTCTAGAATCCCTATCAGAGGGAACAGAGTTTTTAGCAGTGGAAGCCTTAACCCCTTTGGGACCCTGAGAAATAGTTTCAGGGTCAGCAGCAGGGTTTTTATAAAGACATTTATGAGAGTCAGGGACCCTGTAATACCAGTCTGGCTTGACTGATGCAGGGGGTAAAGAATCAGGAGACAGACTGGATTCAGAGAAAACATCATTAACAATATCAAGCACAGGGGGGGGGACAGCCAGGGGCCTGTGTTGAGGCAGTAAAAGAAAATCTCTGAGCCTTTTCTTGGATTCTGAATAATTCTGGCTCTCCCAGTGGCAGAGTTTCCCCAAAAGAGTAATCCTCAGGTGGAGAGGCTGAAGGTATAGATTCTTCAGCATCAGAGTCCTCATAGGGAGGAAGGGACTAGCCCTGATCTGAAGAGGAATCAGAGGAAATAGAAACCTGATCAGAGGAATCATAGTCAGTGTCTTGCCTAGGTCTTTTATCAGGAGGGGGATTGGAACCCCTGATCAAAGTAATTAAGTCTTCGGCCATTTTAAGCATCTGTTTCTTTGGCATGGATGACTGTCCTTGAGAATGCTGTACTTGTTTCCTTGTCTTTAATGGTGTCTTTGACTGTACCTTGGCTGCTGCAGAGGACTTAATAGTAAGCTGTGAGGGTTTGAAAACACCCTCAGAAGCCGATGCCTGCTCAGCGGCTCCGAACTCATCTGAGGGAATATTTTCCGTAGGCCCAATACCTTGAGTATCCAGAGGCCTAGTTGTCTCCATGTGGGAGTTGGACATGGCCTGTGGCTCTGAGGTAGCGGGTCTCAGGGGCTGCGAAAGTGCCTCACTGAGAATCAGTGAATAGGCGACTGGCCTAGAAGAGGCTTCGTCGTCGGTTTTGGACCTCGGATGCCTGTCCTTTTCCTTGTCTTTGTGTTTTTTATGAATTCCGGTCGTTGGTTGTACCGACGGCATTATATAGTTAAACCTTCGGCCAAAGTAATGTAATGCAACATCAAATCGATGTTTAATAATGTGTTTGTTGAATCTAGCACAAAACCGACAACTAGTAACGTTGTGGTCAGGGCCTAGGCATGGAATACAGTAAGAGTGAAAGTCCTTATGAGGTATTTGCTTCCCACAAGAAATACAATTGTTAACTTTTATTGACATTGGTCTGGAGCAAGAAAAAGTTTCCCCAATGGGGTACTTAGCTTTATTGAAGACTTCGGTTCTGAAACTCTATTTCGAAAATCTCAGGAGTCGGTCGACCGGCACTTGCGAACTGCTTCTGCTTCGGGCACCGCGCGGCAAGAAAGACTGAAGAAAATGGTGTTGGTTGCATCTTTTATACCCCTGGTGCACTGACGTCAGGGAAGAGGCAACAGCAACTGACGCCGGACCTAGACTTTGGAACTCGGGCCGACTGCGGGTAGCCTGCCAGCAGGATAACCCAAGTGTAATGACTGCAACAGTGAAACACGATGATCATGATTATGACAAATATTGCTTACATATTATTTGTATTTGTCCCCCCCTCCCCACTTTTATATATTCATAGGTAGGTACTAGGCTATTGACCCTGGGGCCTATATAAGCCTAGCCAAAAAGGTTCTCTGGCTTTCACCACCCAAGAAAATTATTTTCCTGTGCCCGTTAGTTTCAATACCTGTAATTATATGCTTATTTTGCTTCAGCCAGACTCTTGGCTGAAGTGAGACACTTTGGATCAGTGTGCCTAGAAAAGCAAATAATATCATTTAATTAATATTATACAATGACTGGCCAATTGGTCAGCCCAACCAGCGTGCCTTTTGTAAATCGAGCATACACTAATGGAAAAAAGTCCAGTCGCCCAGCCTTTCTTCCATTAATATATGCTATTAAAATTTTACTTTTCTTTCATTTTTTTAAATAAGCTTACAAAAAACAGAGACTTGAAATGAACAAGAGAGACAGGGCAGAGAAAAATACAAGGATAATCAGGTACATTATACAAAACTAGAAAAACGTACTTGATTATCCTTATATTTTCTCTCTCCTGTCTGCCATTCATTTGAAATCTCTGGATTTAATTGTTCTTTAATTAAAAACAAACAATAAAAGGCAATGGAGATCTTCCTTTCTCCACTGCTTCCTTTACACAGCACTGATATACTGCATAAGAGTGGGAACATAAGTCCCTTACACATATGCATTACATAAGGAATGCCACAGGATACTGGGATAAAACACGGTAGAGCACCACAGTGCCGTTATACAATGACAATATTTAAGAAAAGTAACATTTTTCTTAAATAATGTCATTGTATAACAGCAATAACCCACATCTGCATGTGGGTAATGCTATATTTACCCACACCTAGCCGTGGGTTATTGTTATATTACTAACAGACTCTGCTTCGTATATAAGGGATATGTTTTGTGTCCTTCTGTATGCTTTTCAGTATGCAATGAAACAATAAAATTTATCTTAAAAAAAAAACGTAAGCACATTCTACTTTCTAAGGTTCTGATTGATGGTGCAGTGGCAGTTCAAATTATTTTTTTTCTGCCCACTGAATCCACTACTGACAGTCAATTGTCCCACTCATTCTGGGGGGCATAGGCAACCGGCATTCTTGAGCTAGGTAAAAGCCCTATGGCCCATTTGTTCCATTACAGGAGTCCTGATAAATCCACAGTTTCTTGGCAAGAGTTGGGTGATAGGGTGTGGGCCAGTTTGCTTTTATTTGGGTGACAGCCTATCCTCTCCCTATATTATTTACGGGGTGTACATCTTACAGGCTTTGTGTCTGTGTGTTATACACTGCAGGAGGGCACTTGGGAGGTTGCATTATTTAAATGTTCTAGCAGTGCACAGGCTGTTTACCCATATGTTAGTGAAGGAAGCTCTAGAGGAGAAAGGTTACACTACTTGCTAGGTAAATAGTGTCACAGGGTGACAGGGTGTACATGTCGGGGGGTGTTTTAGAGTGTAGATAAGTGCGAATAATATCCTCAAGGGACAGATAAGTATGCAAGCACATACAAAAATCACAACACATAAAGATATATAGGTTCATAGATGTTTACTAGGCTAGCAGCCCCAGAGGCCTTTTTAGGCCTAGCCACACTTCCCAATTGTATCTGACAAGTTTGGATACCCTAGGGTTGTTTAAAGGGGTATATGTAGACTTGGGCACGAGAGGTCAATCATTTACAGGATGCCTCAGTCTATTAGAAACATAGGTGCCAAACCAGGGGTAAATTTTAAATTCCCTGTTCACTGGTCCAGGTTACCCTTGAATTGGGGCAGGGGAGAACTCTGCTGTACATGAATGGAAAGCCTATTCCAGAGAAAGGGAAGTCTCCAAGACACACACCTGTCCCTCCAACCTGCCCTATTTATGTTGCATGAGGTTTAGGTCCCCAGACTGGGTAATTCAGATGCTATTTATTTTCTGCATATGCAACAGGTCCATCATAGCAAGACCAGAAGATGCTTTGCAAGCCAAGCATAGATCAACTCTCAGAAGACTGTAGGAGACAGGGTAAAAAGACAGAGCTTTGAGGGGGTCCATATAGGACATGTTTACTCCCTGTATTCTTTTTCTGAGGAAGCTCTGTAGATGCTGAAATTATTGCATATGCCTAGCCAGGTCTATACTGAAGGGGTCGATGTACTTGATGATTAGTATGATAAGGGCCAAGTGATGTAGAACAAAGTTGACAAAGAATGACTTCCTTACTACCATAGACACATGATGGTCAAAGGTCAGGTTACTGTCTACATATATTCACAAATTCCTGACCACAGAGTCAACTCTCAGGGGTGTATTATCAGTTTGGTAGTTTCCATAGGTAGCCATCTTCCCAAAGGATACTATTACATACTTCTTGGCATTGAGTTTTAGACCATGGCTTTGGCATGAGTTATTAGTCTGTGTCAGAACTTCTTGGAAGGTATTAGTGTCTTTCGGGGATTCTATAATTGCACCTAGTTTGCAATCACCTGCAAACTTGGTCAGCTAGAGGCCCTTGACATTGGCCTTGACTTCAGAGAAGTAGATGCTATAATGGACAGGCCCCATCACTGAGTCTTCAGGGACTCTGCTAGTGACTGGTCTCTTTGTGAAGGTAGACTCCCCTATCTAACTTCTTGGTTCTGTCTGTTTGCCAGTTGGCTACCCAATAGGTAACACAGAGATTTATATATAATTTTGTGAGTTTGTCTACAATGCCTGAGTGGGGTATTATTTCAAATGCTTAGCTAGGTCATAGTAGGAAATATTCACTTTTGCCCTCGTCCATCGCTCTGGTGATCTTCTTCATGAAATCCACCAGGATGAGTAGGCATGACCTGCCCATGACAAAACAAAACTGGGTTGGATCCAGTGTCAGAAGGTTTCCTATGTCATTACTTATCAACTCCATGATAATTCTTTCCATGGCTTTGCATATAAGATTAGCCAGATGTATGGTCTTTAGTTACAAGGGTCCTTAGATGGCCTGCCCTTGTGAAAAGGGATGACAGCTGCAGTCTTCCATTCATTGGGCATGAAGCATGGCAGGAGGCTATGGTTAAATAGTGTTTCGAGTTGACCTGACAGGTTGTGTTTCATATTATTAAGGAAGCATCCTAGGTTATTACTGGGGACAACTGATGCAGTGTTCTTGGCCATGGACAATGCACTGAGAACCTGTTCCCTTGGGATAGTTGGGGGAAGTTATGGTTGAGGGGATTTCCTAAGGGGTGCGGGGGGTTAAAATTGGAACTAAATGTGTTGGCTAGTAGACTTGCTATATATTCCAGCTCAGTATAGGTGGCTCCATTTAAAAATAGTTCAGCACATTGTTTTATATTTCCTTTCAGTTTGTGAACACAGCTGAAGAAAGCCTTGTGATTGCCCTTGAAAGGCTATTATACCTAAAATTTGGCTTTGGTAGACTTAATTATTTCTCAGGGCTCTTTGTTTAGCTTGAGGGAGTTTTATTTTGCTGGGCATTGCACTTCATAACTTTTGCCAAGATTTCTTTCCTTAAGTTATGCAACCTATTGATGCTGGGTTCCACCAAGGTGGCTTGTTTTTTGGGTTTGTTCTGCACACTTTCCGAGTAGGTACACGTGTCTTTATCCAGCTATTAACATGATTGTACATGGTTTCTGTGAACAATTTTGCATAGGCAGTGGTGTTTTCAGGGTTTGGAGGGGCTTAACATTTTGAAACAGTGACACTTAATAATAGGAAGTTTGCCTTAGAATAATTTCTAAAGTTCCAGGGTTAGCTCGGCTTCTAGATTTTATTTTTATTTCAAAGGAAACAACTTTATAGCCTAAGTTGACCAGTGACGATGTTATAATGGGGTGGGGTGCAAAATCCTTCTGTGTTTGGGAGGACCAGGTCCAGGATGTTTGTACTCCAAGTGGGTGTAAAGACTAGATGGTCAAGGGTGTTTGTGTTTACAAAGTCCACAAATCTCTCAGCCTGCATGCTTGGGGCTGCGTACAACTCCCAATTTACAGTGTGGTACTTAAAGTCTCCCATGAATATGGTGCTGAGTTGAACAGGGAATGTCTCCAGTGTTATCACAACTACTGTCCAAATGCAACAGCAATTCTGCTCTCAGTATAATACTCCAGGAAACCAAGTAGTAAAACACAATTATTTTATTCTAGTGCCTCAGTGTAACCACCTTCAAGGAATTATTATATACAGATATACACATACAGAAAACACACCCTTTTTATATGATCTTAAATTACATTCAATTAATCAAATAATTAATTAAAACAATTCACTTAAAGCAAACGTTTCCAGTTTAACTGATTAAGCCCCTGGGAATCAAAATCTTGTACTTTAAAATATATATACTTTATTTATACATCAATTTTTGTTTTAATACATTTTCATTGTTCTCAATACATTCAATTTTTTTCTAAAATAGTGTCATGTAATAAACTCTCATCACTATTGTGACATACTTAAAGATGTGAGGATATTATTTTGTCTTCTTTTTGATTTCTTACATCCCTCAGATGTTCCACGAATCTAACCTGGAACTTTATTTTAGTCTCCCCTATAATACAGTTCACAAGGACATTTCAGTGCATATATTACTCCTTTACTTTCACATGTATATGTCCCTCTGCATACAAATTTAACACCATTCATGCTATCAACTGTATTAATAATATGTGGGCATATACTACACTTGTTACATCTAAAAGTTCCTTGTTGTAATGAAGGCCTTCCAATATTCACTTGTGGCATAACAATGTACCATGAACCACCATGTCTTTTATATTTTTGCCTCTGTTAAATGAAAAAAAAGGATCTCCTTGGTAAAGTGGTTGACAAAAACTTGTCCTGTATTAAATATTCCCAATAATATTTAATCATGTCAACCACTGCCCCAATTTTGATGGTATAAACAGAAACATAATATATCGAATCCTTCATATTCTGATCACTCAAATCACTACTTTGATACTCCTTCATTACTTTTTTTCCTTTTCCTACGTCCCTTCCTTCAAGTACCTTTTTCTGAGCTGCTTCTATAGACTTTAAATTGTACCCCCTCCCCCTAAA
Source organism: Protopterus annectens (assembly GCF_019279795.1). Taxonomy (NCBI): domain Eukaryota; kingdom Metazoa; phylum Chordata; order Ceratodontiformes; family Protopteridae; genus Protopterus; species Protopterus annectens. The sequence goes on along the minus strand of NC_056731.1, from coordinate 1,585,592,337 downwards.
CATTTTTATTGTTTGCCCCATTTCTTTTCTCAGGTTAGTTTCATCGTTACATAACTTAGATACCCTTAACAAAGCTCCGTAAGGCAGGGCATCCATTACATGGGGGGATGGCAACTAGTTGAAAAAAGGTATTGGCTACCATCTTCAAACTTCCTGTGTATGTTAGTTGTGATGTTTCCATTCTCTTTACCTTCTAAAATCAAATCCAAATAAACTACTTTCATTCCTTTTCGTAGACCGTCAAAAGATAGGCCGAATGGATTATTATGCAAATCGGTTACAAAACTCTCTACCTCACTCCAAACACCTTCACAAACAAAAATTAAATCATCAATATTACAAAAAAAAAAAAATAAAACGTATTTTTCCATAAAAAGGTAACTTCAAATGACAAACAAGTTGGCATACATACGGGCAAATGCTGCCCCCATTGCCATCCCTTGTTTTTGTCTATACATTTGATTGTCAAAATAAAAATAATTATTTTTCAAACAAAAATCAAACATTTCCATAACAAAATATGAGAAGGGAGTGTCACCTAGAAAGCATTTGATAGCCTTTAATCCATCCTCATGTCTAATTGAAGTGTATAAACTTTTCACATCAAGTACCAACCAGTATTTTTCTTTCTTCCATACAAGAGGGGATATTTTCTTGAGAAAATCAAAACTATCTTGTATGTATACAGGTGATTTCTGAACATATGGCAATAATATACTATGTAGTACTATACACATATTATGAAGAACATATCTACAGGCTGAAATTATAGGTCTACCGGGGGGATTACTAAGGCTTTTATGCACCTTTGTTAGGCAAAAAATACGGCTTTTTCACTATTCCTATTGAACAACTCGTCTTTTACATCCTTTGCAGTAAAATATCCTAGTCTCACATTCTTTTCCAACAATATTTCATATTTAATTAAAGCCTGTTCATACACTTCTTTTGTGCATTTTTCATAAACTTCCTTATTTCCCCAAGTGTTCCATAAACATTTTATAATATTGGACTACATTCACTACCTTCTTGTTGCCTTTATTGGCTGGTTGTATTATTAAGTCCTTCCTATTCTGTAGTTCCTTTAATGCTTGCCACTCCTTAAAAGTTAAATTATGTTCTATTTTTCTTTTGTTTTTCAACATTTCCTCACATATACTATCACCCCCAAAACCTATCATGGTACCAAACTCTTTTACGTGTATATTGTCAAAAGGAGGAATGAACTTGTTTGACTCAGGAATGTTAGATACATCCGCTTTACGATATGCATTTAACCAAATACAACTGAAACTCAAACCAAGAAAACGAAAATAATAGCGGAAAGGTAAAACCACACAAACCATTTATTGTCAGCGCTTTCGTACAGAATATGCATTTAAGTCAGGGTCCCCCAAAACAGCATTCATTTCCTCCATTTCATCCTGACAAGAATAAAAGCTATCCTCTAAAATCACTGGATGTTTGAATTTCTTCACTAACTTCCTCATTAACATTTTTTTTGCATGACAAAATAACAATTTAAATGTAATTTACAAATAAATCAAAATATTTCTTGCTTTACTACATGGGCCCTCGGTATAACCGTAGGCACAAACTTGAGTCCATAATTTAAAACTGTAACCTGTTCTTCTGTTAAATTACAATTAGATAAAGTACAATATTGAGTTCAGCCTCCAGTATGTTTAAATATGTGTTACAGAATTCCAGAGTCATAGAGGGGGACCTGTAGCTGGTAAGGATATGGTATAAGACTTTGCCTGAAGTAATTTGTATGTGTAGAAGCTCAAGCACATCATACTGTTTGACCAGCCTAGAGGTGTGTTTGCTTTTGATGTAAATGAAGGCACCTCCACCTTTTGTCCCTTCCTGTGCAGTAGCTGGTGTAAATGTGTGGAAGGTAATACAGTCCTGCACTACTAGGATGCTCTCTGTGGCTTTAAACCATGTCTCACTAGCTGCATAAACAACTACATTCTCCAGGGTGAGGAGGGCCTGCAGGGAGTGGAGTTTCCTGTTCAGATGCTTGGCATTAAGCAGCAACACCTTAGACTTTCTTGAGTTGGCATTGCTGTGTTAGAAGGTTTGTCAAGTTGGCAATGCCTAAAAAGGCAGTAAAGGGGAAGACAATGTTTTAGCCAATATTGAAAAGCCTGGAGAGGCTAGGTGCAGACCACCCTTGGCAAAGCAGCATGATCTGTTGACCATATCCTACCATGCTGCTAAATACTGTACGCCCTTCAAATGACACCAGAAACTAAGCCAAGTATTAAAGTCCATTACTTTCTGTTCATAATGTAAAATGTATTACTTAATGGTGCAATGGTAGTTGTGCAGAGTACTTACTCAAGAAATAGATACTTAATAAAATAAATTGTCACTGTTGGTCCACATTGTTTACAAAGGAGTGTAAGAAGCATGGATAGGGTGCAAGAAAAGAAAACCGGCTCTGTAATGACAGCAGACCTGAAGATATACCCATACCTTTTGGCAGCTCTGCTGTTACGCCTACAGATAGGCCAAGGGCATCAGGAAGCAATGGAAAGAAGGACAGCAACTGCCAGAATATATAAAGCCAGAATCAAATAATAGATCCTGGCATATTAGGAAAATCAGGTATCAGTATTCTGAGTCCGTCCTTTCCAGCTTTGTCATTAATACTAGACACTGATCTCTACTGGGAGTCATTCTAAGCAAAGGACACACACACACTCCAAATGCAGCTTTCTGGCTGTCTGATGCTCCTCTCTCTGACTGGACCTCCAGCACCTTGGGTATGTTAAACTACTGATATGGAATAATGGATGCTGCTGCCAGGAGGTGTCTGTGCTGCTTCTCACAGTGGGTTTGGTGTAAACTGTGTCTACTGAGATAAACCAAACAATACATACAACTTTGTGTGTGGCAGAGTTGTGGACCAGCTAGACTATCAGTGTTCTTGTCAGACAGCACTTACCCAAGGTTTCCCATCTATCAATATTTGTTAGCTGCCTCTTGGCCTGTATATTCTGGCTGTTGCTACCTTCCTGATCTCCTTATTCCTGCAAATTTACAAGTAATTCTGCCAACACATATGTGACAAGTCTTGTGTGTTTTACTTCTTAAAACCTGTCTTCTTTCCTTAAACCTTACCAATTATTCTGCTCAACTGTCAAAAGCAACCAGGACCTGTAATCACACCAACTTTTTTATGGAGTAAGCTTGTATGACTACCTCCGCACATGTTTTTGTCTCTCTGAATCATGCCTCCTCAAAAATACATGCTGTACCTACCTAAGGTTTCCCATCTGTCAACATTTGTTATATGCAAGTGTGGTATCTTAAGTGTTATGCAACTCTATAAAGTAAAACACTGCTGCATAATTGTCCCTTTCTCTCAATGCATCATATGTTTCAACATTATAGTGTGTACCAAGAATCTTGTCTCAGAAACTGTCATAAGCATTAGCCCCTTGTCCAAGTAACTCACTTAGTCAAATATCAGCCCTAAAGTGGAGTGACTAGTGTACACAGGAAGCACTCCAGGAACCTTTTTTAAATCATTAATACCTTTCATCACTACATCTCTATAACTCACTGGCACACTGAGTACCCAACTTAAAAACTTTCTAAACAGCACTCAAACTTGAAATACTAAACTTGCTCAGTGAGTACCAGCTTTTAGAATCCCACCCTACAGCCAGTGAAGTCCGGTGTCCATACACACTGAATTTGCATCATCATCCTGCAGATGTCCACTTTAGCCATTAAGACTTTGAACAATCAATGTACCAGTGGAGGTCAGACATAATAGATACCATACAGAAGAGTAGCCAGGATTTTTGTGACTATACATCAACTTTCAGTATGTATCCCCTCAGAATGCTTCATGTTTCTAGAGAGGATGCCTCTTCAATACTGTAGAAACAAAACTTAAAAAGATTCCCAGGAGCAGAATACTGAAGTTGGGGGGGGGGGGGTGACACAAAGTACAAATAGGTCAGACTTTTTTTTTTAATTTAAATTGTAGCACAAGCCATTTCAAAACATAACTGAAATAAAAAACGTTTTTAAAAGTATATGCCATGGTAGACATTACAGATGCCTGGTTACATTAAGAGACATAGCTAGGACAGAGTGAAGAGGGCAGCTGCCTTAGTGCAAGGTGTCAAGGGGTTGTGATCAGAAGATGTCAACTGGGCAGTGGTGTTAAGAAATGAATGTCGACAGTGCATCTGCAGTCGAAGCAGAAGTACTTCAGCTGTCCGTGTTTGATAGAGGCAGTACTAGCATTCAGAAAAGACTGCTGATATTGGATTCTTGGTCAGGGCTAAAGCATTTTAGCACTGTAAGTGTGTAAAAAAAAAAAAAACACCTTTTTTGCTCTACTCATGCTTGCACAGGCCTTAAGCTTCTATTTCCTCCTCCTGCAGGTAGCCATACTGAATGTCCCCCTCTCTCACTCTCCCTCTCCCTATATATATATATATATATATATATATATACAGACACATATAAATATATATATATATATCTCATATATATACATAAATATATATATATATCTCATAGATATACATATATATATATATATCTCATAGATATACATATATATATATATATATCTCATAGATATACATATATATATATATATCTCATAGATATATATATATATATATATATATATATATATATATATATATATATATATATATATATATATATATACATATGTATAGACATTCATATCTATCTGTATATATGTATGTACCTACATATTTATATATATATATGTATGTATCTATTATATTATATGTATATACATATTCTATCTATATATCTCTATCTATACATACCTCTCTATCTATGTACATATACATATGTATATAGATATATATAGATTATTTTATATATATATATATATATATATATATATATATATATATACACACACACACACACACACACACACTTCTAAACATCCATTGGCTGTACATATACATGCACATGTAGGCACATAGACTGGCCACCTTCCATGGTGGGAATATCAGTTCTGAAACAGTTGTGAGACATACCATTCTGTAATGATAATGCACAGTGTTGTGCAGAATGCATTATGCTGTCCTCAGGCCATATAGCTGTAGCAGGCCTGACTGGCTCAGTCCCACAGACGTTCTTACGTATGTCCAGCCGTCCCTAACAGTTGCAGTATGTCCCTTGCCCTATGCACATCTGCATATACATACAGATACACAGTATGTAGATTATGTAGTTTACATTACCTTTGTCTCCGGCGGCGGTCGTGTGGCTTGCTGGCATGTATTCTCCCTCTCCCTCTCCCCCTCTCTCTCTCCCTCATATATCTGAGGCTGTGTTGTAGCCACTGAAATGCATGTTGTACTGAAACCTGACTGTTACTTCTTCCAGTGGACTCTTCTCAGTGTGTATGTTAACTCACACCTGCTAATGCTAACACTGTTTACATGGGAGTATGTACTTTCCTGTGGGATTTGTGGATTAACTGGCATACAACAGTAGTTCTTGCAATGTGTTGCTATGGCTTTTCTATTTTCCCTTTACATTCACTCCTTGAATGCCTGATATTTGTCTTTACTGGAATGTGTTGCTATGGCTTTCCTATTTTCCATTTACATTCACTCCTTGTAATGCATGATATATTTCTTTCAGCACTAAGTTCTTATATGTTTGCTGTGGCTTGGTGGTACTTCATGCAGTCTGGTGAGCCCATGGTCTGGGTTTGACACTTGCAAAGGTATTTTATTTTGCTGCTGAGCAGTACTGGGGCCTTGTCATACAGACTGAATAAGGCACTTTTAAACAGTTGTAAGCGGGAAGCAGGAAGTCAGTGGGGACACCAGCTAGGGATGTGCAGGCTGGGTGTAGGGAAGGTCCATAGCTGCACATATGTTTGACATTTGCCGTGACATTTGAAACCTTCCACCCCTGAGAGAGGGGTGAGGACAACTAAGTATATTGTACTAACAAGTATGAATATCAGGCACATGCAGTGCTTGTGTACTGATATACTGTCATTAGTATGTTAGACGGCTACATCCTTTGATATTTCTGTGTTGTACTCCTACAGAAGGGCATGCTTGTGGAAGTAATTCTACAGCTATTCGCAGAGTGTTTAACAGCAGACAGGCTAATATGCCTGTGTGTTTCTGACACTTCCAGGCCTCAGATACTCTCAGGTATATATTTGACCAGCCTCAGGGAAAGGTACTTATCAGTGGGATACACCTGTGATATATTTCAGACATTCTGCAGTTGTGACTGTGGGGTATTTTGAGCATATGTATTACTACACCATTTCTGACATACAAGTAGTGTCTACTGTAACTTATTGACAGTTACCATTATGTGGGATTCCCCACCTTTCTGCCTACTGTGAGTACATTTCACAGGGAGTCAGTGGGGCACAGTTAACATCTGTTTGCAAATCAGGGACATCCCTGTAAATCAGTCATAGTTGGGAGGTCTGGCCTCTTACCTATTCAAATATGGCGGTGTTTATCCTGCTCTGATACTGTGTGGGGTTTGTAAGGTGCTACTGTAACATTATTACCTACTAGCATGGCTGTTTCCCTTATCACACTAATGTAATGCAATTCCACAAGAATTGCCAGTAAAGATACACAGAACAAGCTTTGTGTAATGGCCTTCCTATTTTCCCTTTACATTCACTCCTTGTATTTCATGATATATTTCTTTCAGCACCAAGTTAATTCATGCAGTCTAGTGTTTCCAAGGTCCTGGGTTCGAGACTGACAGGGGTATTTTATTTTGCTGATGAGCAGACTACAGGCCTTGTCATACAGAGTGACTAAGGCACTTAGCAGGTTTGCGCAATGCTTAGCTAAGTGCACACAAGCGCACACCCGCGGACTACTGCTTAAAAGTGCTTACTCCCGCTAACACCCATGCTATTTTCTTTTAAAGAAAAGAAAATGGGGAAATAGGAAAGTGGTGAAAAAGGGGGCACAAAGAGGGTAGGACAGTAGGAAAACAAGCTTGAAATGTGCAGGAAGGATGTAGGGAAGGCCCATAGCTGCCCAATTCTTTATCAGCAACAGCTGTGAATATGTTAGAAATTTAGAGTGACATTTGACACCTTCCACCCCTGAGACAGGGGTGAGGACAACAAAATATGTTGTACAGCCAATTGTAATTATCAGTTTACATGTCCAGCAGACATGTATGCGAAATGGGCAGCTATGTATGGGACGTAATTTTTTTGTGGGAACAGAGTGCCCTTTTTTATTTTTTTTTTCAGGTGAGAGTGGAATGTGAGGTACAGGAAGTAGGTATATTTGGGGAGGTTAACAGACAAGACAAACAAGATGCATACAGGGGCGGAGTATGACATGTGGGGGTAAACACAATTGACGGGGATGGATGTTTGGATATCGCAAGCCCATGAGCCCACAGATGGCAACAGTGGAACTGAGATCCCCACCCATGGGCAGTTACCACTGTGCCTTCACAGCCCAGGCCAGCGCTGTTCTGGGGGGGCTGGATAGGACAGGCACGCAAACCCATGAGTTGCGCCACTTTCACCTCAAGCTGGCGTAGGGGATCAATCACAGAACGCCTGATCTCACTACGCACCACAGACCGGACCATATGGATGGTGAGTGGAGACTCTCCTCCGGCCATGCTTGCAGAGGGGGGACGAGCCCCATCCCCTGCAGCGCTTCCACCCGAAGGTGGCACAGGGCCACCAGAGGAGGTCCCGGCCTGGGCACCGGTGCCAGGTGCACTCGCCAGCTGAGGTGGGAGACGTGGGTCCGCTGGAACCCGCCTTCCCTGTTGTCCCATGTTTAGCAGTATTTTATGGTATTTTGGGTTAGTAACAAACAACACCATTCAAAATTAGTTGTAACAGCATGCATCAGTATTCCCATTAACCAAACACACATGAATTCCGAACATTGAGCAGCAAGCATAACAGATGCATATTTAGAACAACAGTGGACATTCCAACAGCATGCAGGGTTGATTGGTGGCAACAGGCCATCAGGTTTGGATATGTGAACAGGGCACATGCATCAACGTACATGCAGATATGTATAAACCAACAGGACAAATGTCCATGGAAATTAATTGTGAATACACATACCCAGTTTGGTGTGGAATGGCATAATTTGTGAAAATAGGGTAGGGTGGAGAAATATTACATTAACAACTTAAACTACCTATACATATACTGTACATTCCTAGTAGATGCAGATATATACCCCCTACATGTATTAGTACAGTTTCCTGTATGTAACCTTAGGAATGTTGGTGATGGGGATGTTACTGCTACATTAATATACATTCCATTTTTATTCATATATGTTCATATCTGGCTGTGTTCAGGTAAAGCATCCTGCTACATTTGATTTATTTGGGTCTAGACAACTGTGGATGTTCAGCATTTCATACAACCATACTATCTCCATAAGGCAAGGGTACAGCAACATATACAAATTGTGGGTCAGACAGTCCAGGTTCTGTGCTTTATTAAAGACATTTCACTCTTTGGTTGTGGCTGTCACATTCATTTCATTGTGTAGTGAATGCAGTATACCTTTATTCCAGATTTATGACAGCTTTCTTGATAGCTTCAAAATCTCTTTCTCACACTCTCTCACTTATTTTATATTTACATTTCAGGATGGTACTTAATTCTAGTCTTTATTAACATTTATTACTGGGTTACAACAATCCTTTCCAGTTGACTCACTTATTTCATATGGCAAAATTTACAAAGATGTATTCGACAGTTGTCTATCCTTTGTTGATTGATTACAACACTCATTTTCAGGCTGAAGCAGTTATCTGATATTACAATACAGATGGGAACTGTATTTGAGACTTGTTTAATCTTTATTACTGGATTGCAATACTCTTTTCCAGGCTGCATCAGTTATCTAATCTTACAATACTAGCAGAATCTTTCTTCTAGGCTTATTTGACCTTTATTACTGGGTTACAACACTAAACTCTTTTACAAGCTGTCCCACTTATATTCTATAACAATACCAGCAGAATAATTACTAACCTGCCTGGTGGCGCAACCTCGACAGCCTATCAGCATAGGCTTGCCGATTCGCAGAACAAACACCTGCAGCTGTAATATAAATGAAGGAATATTGTAACATACCTATCCATACTATAGGCTAGGATAGCATTTCTTACATAATTAATTACATGGATACTTACTCAGTAGTGGGGCACTGGGCATTTGGTGGGCCTCCTGGATCCATCGGTTCAGTTGGTCCTCCTTTCGTCGCTTCAGGTCCGCATGGTGGTGACGGACCTGTTCACCAGTCCTCAGAATGCCTGTGGCACTGGTGAGATCATGTGCCAATCGGTTCCATGCCTCTGCCTTATACGCACCCCATTGAACCTGGCCCTGTATTAGTTGCGCTTCATGATCATGGACTAGGAGCCAGACCATATATTTTGACTCCTCAATGCCCCACCTTTGTGCTCTAAAGCAATTTCCCTCTCCTGCACCTGCCATCCTGACTGCGAATGGGTACCACAATCAGTTATGGTGTGTATTCCCGCCTATGGTGCTTATATATGCCGGTTTTCCCGCATTTATCTGTGATTGGCCGTTTTGGATATTTCTGTGCTTACAGCAAACCTGCTTTGTCATGGTTATATTTTCATTCATTCCTATATGTATGGTAATACTGTACTTCTCAGTACAACTGTCATGGCTTAGTGGTTCAGTACTTTGACTATGGTGCACACTATCCCGGGTTCAATCCTTGCCACTGCTTTTTTATTTTACTACTGTCTAGACAGGCTCGTAGGTGTGTCTGTGTGTAAAGGCGACTTTGCTACAGCTTGCCTAACATTGCCCGACAGTAAGCTGGTTGGCACGATGCGCAGCTCCGCGCAAATAGCTTACACTGGGTAACGTGTTATTTAGCCATAAGCACTCATATTAAGCTGGGTAAAGCACTGCCCAGCTACGGGCACTCATATAAAGCTTGTTAAAGCGCTGCTCAGCTACAGGCACTCATATTACACTCATTAAAGCGCTGCTAAGCTACGGGCACTCATATTAAGCTTGTTAAAGCGCTGCTCAGCTATGGGCAATTATGATCCTTTTTATATATGCATAATATAGGTTTTGTTCAGAAATACATGGGCCATTTCATTACATTTTACTTAAATTAAATTTATATATATCGGGGAATTGTTTCATACTTATTTAAAGAAAAATGGAGGGGGATATTGTGGGGCTCGAACCGTGACTACCTATTCTTTGGGCGACGTCTGTACTGCTACGCTATTGCTACTTTGCTTAATTTGCATATGTAGATCTTATATGCTTTTCAATGTCATATCTGCTAACTGTGGTTGAGCGAAGGGCATACCCGCGCAAATGAGAGCAAATGTGGGCAAACATTTTGGAAATAAAAAAAAAGGAAACTGCTATTTTTACATTTTACATATTTTCAGTAGGGTTTAGTCTTTGAGGATGTGTGGTGTGTTCCTTGACATTTCAGCGGACTCGCTCGTGGGTGTTTACTTTCAGGACTCTGACTCTTCTGGGGTAGTGTCCCTTTGCTGTACTCAGCAATCGGACACGCCCCCTACTTTCCTACACGGACCGTGTTAGACTTGGGTATGATTCAGCATGCCCTCATGAATATGTATCGCATGCTGACGTCATACAGTTCAACTGCAGCCTCCGAGTAAGACATATTAAGTCTTACACACTGAGTTTACATTTCATTGCCTTTCTCTGGAGGGCTACCAAGAAGTAAAACCAATACACTGGCGATAAACAGCATTTCATCAATGTGAGAACTTATACAGCAAGTCTGAGAAGTACAGCACCCCCAGAGTGAACCACTGTGTTCTCTTACTTTCTGTATTAAACTCTGGTGCTCTTTAAGTGGGCGTAATTACATTTTGCATTTGCTATGCAGATATCACACCGAGAGGATGGCTTGCTATTGAGCATTTTGAGGTGCCTTAATCTGAATAATCGCCAGTTAATGCACACAGAAGGAACCCCAAACCGTAAAGGCAGAGTTTTCATGTATAGAAAATAGTAACCCAAAGACCAGACGCTGGCTCAAAAACACAGCCACTCAGTTGTGTGATCAGCTGCATTGAGTGAAAAAGGCAAACTGTCTAAAATAAATCTTTTCTTTTGAAATGCCCTTTCAAATTCCATTACAGATCACTGACAAATAAATCCACCAATGGGTGTCAGTACTTCAACAAAGTTTATGCATTAAACATTTTGATTTCTCCAGTAGTAGAAATTCTACTCTTACAAATTAACCTATCAGCAGCTTCCAACCAATAGCAAGGCTATCCCCTGCTCAGGTAGTCAAATTTCTAGTCTTAATAATTGATCTTTTAGCAGCTCATACCCAAAGCTTTCAACCAATAGCAAGGTTCTCCACTGGTCAGGATTAGACTTACACAGGTAGTAGTGGGCTGTCCTGTTAGCAACACCTGCAAAAGGATACTGGGGCTAAGAGGAAGTAGCAAATAAAAGTACAATTGTCTGAGTAAACATATACCACAAAAGGAGATGTTCGAATGGTTACTGCTGCAGTAGCATTACTTATATGGGTTATTATCCTGTACATGATATAGTATCCGGACAGCTTCTAAAGCTTCAAGGGCAACCCCCCATGCGCCTAAACCATTATTCAACTTGAGCTGAGCTGAAGAAAAGAGTGGTTTAGGCACCAAACCCTTCACAGCTTTAATGGCAACTGCAGTGGAAGGCTAAAGCCCTAAAAAGGTCAATGATAGGAAACTAAAGTTAGGAGTCCTCACCCTGGCAACAAAAACAAATAGTAAGGGGGTGGGGGGAGCAGTGACTGCAGCAGTGACCATTTGAACAGTTTACTTACATAACTGTAAAATGATCATCCTGTTGATCACTGCTGCAGTAACCTTTGGCTATTTCAGTAGACTACCAATGCTTAGACTGACTGGGAAGAGGAAGGAGGAAGGTCCAGATGCCTCTGGAAAATGGTCCTACATAAGCCCGCCCAATCCATGGAGACGTAATTTAGTTTGTAGAGTTTTGCAAAGGTATGTAGAGAGGACCAAGCTGCTGCTGTTTCTTGAAAACTTCTAGATCCAACCTTTTCCAAAAAGCCAAAGCTGGAGCCAACAGCCTGGTAGAAAAAGCCTTGACCCTGCTGGAATTGCCTTGTTATGGTTGGCATGACAAAAGGTAATAGCATGAAACAGCCATTTGGAAATGGTCTGCTTTGACACAAGACGTCTTTCTTCTTACCTTCTCAAGAAATTAACTGATCAGAGTTCTTAAAACATTTCTCCTTTGTTTTAGGTTCTGTATTTTAAGAACGCAAAATAATTTCTGTAAAAGAAATCTCCCCTTCAAGCTCTCCTTGCTCGGATTCTGGTAGACCAGCTAAAAAACTAAAGCAGTAAGATTGTTTGATTCTGTGGAAGAATCAAATGTAGTTCAGAGAAGCACCATGTAAAGTCCAACATAGCCAAATACTTAAAAATATTTAAGTATTGTAGTTGATCACTAGGTAAAACAAGAAATGAAGCGATGTCCGCATTCCTTGGAAAGTTCTTTATGTATTCATTACAGTAACTTGGTAGGTGAGCGCTATAAGTATTAAACAAAGGCACTTAGCTCTCTTGTATTTATTCTTACACTCATAGCCATTGTAAGCATGCTGATTTACAAGTTAAAAATCTAATTGGCTAACATGTTTTAGGCAAGGATGTGGATAGGTCAGAATAAGTAATGCCTGTGATTGGTGGTGAGTGTGGGCTTCCACCAATCAAAACAAGTATGTTAGTATTCTATGACTGCAACAGCCAGGGATCTAATTAAAAAGCTTAGTAAACCAACTAGGGCAGAAACTCTTGGTTAGCCGGTTTCATCTACTCTGTGTTTACCTATTATAATGCCGATTTGAGGGTGGAGGCCATAAAACTTTTAGAAATCCTTCATATACTATTTTTAACTAGGCGTGTGTGTGTATTGTGGCGGGGGGTTAGTGTGTATACAGAGCAAACCACATGCCAACTGGGGACCTATTAAAAATAAATCAGAATACAAGAATAAATTTAAATGATCAACATAAAAGTCAAGCGTGAAGTGAATTAGGGGACTGGACTGGAAATAACAGTGAGATGCAGGCTAATGAAAGTCTGCATCTCTCGTATAATTGCTGGTCAGGATTGATTGAAAATTCCATGTGAAGCGCCAAATAAGTTTACACGAGTTTAAATGAGGTTGTGGGCTGTTTAGGGCTGACCAAGAGCTGGGATAGGATTTATTAAAACATTGCTGTATCAGATCAGTCTAGACAATTACTTAATTAATGAAATTGGAGTTAGAGTGCTTTATGGGATGGGAAATTATCAATGGGCATTCAAATAATAAAACTACGGGAATGAACAGGAAATATAGCAAAGAACAGTCTAATGAAAATCTGCTTCGCTCGTATGGGTAATCAATTAATAAAACTGGGGGTTGGACCGGGGTTATAGTGAGGGGCGGACTACTGAAAGTCTGCTTCGCTCGTACAGTAGCTAATCGGGGTTGATTAAAAATCCATGTGAAGTGCCAATAATGAGGTTGCAGGTGGTGTAGGGCTGACCAAGAGCTAGGATAGGATTTATTTAAACATTGCCATATCGATTCAATCTGGCCAAATATTTAATTAATGAAATTGGAATTATTTAGAGTGTGTCATGGGATGGGAAACTACCAATGGGCAATCAATAAATAAAATTAACCATAGGGAATTGTTTATTGAAATAAAACACAAGTTTTTTTTTTTTAAAAAAGCTTAAAATAAGTTATGGGTTAAAGCGTTATCATATTGTTAATGTATGCTGTGGTTATAAGCAGTGGTGAAAGTCGTATCTCGTGGGAGAATGATACGTTTGTAAGAGTAACTCTGTGGATGTGATTGGGGTGTGTGGCAGTGGGTATGGAAACGAAGTGATTGGTTAAGTGACCGGGGGGTGGGTGTTGTTTTAGGTTCTGGGAAGAAGACAGGAAGGTGGATAGCTTAGTTCAAAGTAAACTCAGACACCACTTTATTCATAAATGAAGGATTGGTGCAAGAAAATCTTACCTTTGTAGAAAATGAGAAAATGCTGACCCACCATAAGAGCTTGCAACTCAAACACTCTTCCTGCAGAGGTCATACCAATCAGTAACACTATTTTCCATGTCAAGAAGCACAAGTCAGACGAATAAGCTGGCTCAAATGAAGCAAGAATTAATTATTTCAAGACAAAAGTACGATGCAAAGCAGAAGCCCCATGATTTCCAGGAGGCTTGGTTTGCAACACCACTTTCAAAACATTTTCAGATGAGACTGCATTGAAAGAGGGGGATCCATGGGCAGGCATGGTGAAATGGCTGAGAAATTAACCTTTATGGTGGAGGAAGACAGGCCAGAGGACAGTAACTCACAGAAATAATGTAGAACAGTGAAACACTATCCTGAAATACAATTTTTTCAACTGATTGATGCGAGTAAAGAGAAAAAAGATGTTCCTGAGGTGTTCTCACAACGGAATCAATTTGTACAAGATCCCCTGATTTAATTTCCATTCATGAGAGCCTGTCCTGTTCCTGCTCAACTTCTCTACCACATAATTGTGCTCTTACATTATGTAAAATGCATGTAGTGAGACTGTGCACAAAAGCTATATCCCAGGCAATCATATCTGTCTGTATGGTTTCCCTCCCTGTTAATGTGCCATATCACTGTGGTATTGTCTGTTAACACTTGTAATGGTCCTGAGGACCATAAAAAATTTAAGTGTGCTGAGAAGATTTATAAGTGCCAATATCTCTCTTAAATATATGTGAGTCTGTTTTTTGGGTTTCAAACACCTTGCACTTTTATAGATACTGTTCCCCAACCAAAGCCTGAAACATCTGCTGTTGGAGCTGGAAGGGAAAATGGAAGACCTGGATTCTGATAGAACTGGTCTCTCCACCAAAGAATCTCCCTTTTCATAAACCCCAAAACTGTACTCAAGACTGCCAGAGGTTATTTATATAGTAACCAGGGTTGCCAGATGTCCCTATTTGAGCAGGACAGTCCCGAGATCAGCAGCCCAATCCTGAGTCCTGCACTGCCTCTTAAAATCCAGGCAAAACAGTTGGCTGTTCCACATTGAACAGGAGAGGCTCCATTTTGTGACTTTTGACTGGCTCGTATACCAGCATATGGGTCAATCATAAATCGCAAAGTTGAGCCACTTCTCTTCAATGTAAAATATTGGGCTGTTCCACATTGAGCAGAAGAGGCTCTGCTTTGTGATTTTTCTTTGGCTTGTACACTTGCATAGGGGCCAATCATGAATCGCAAAGCAGAGCCACTTCTATTTAATGTGGAACAGCAGGCAATTCCACATGAAAGACCTTTTTTTTGTTGTTTTGGTCTTCACTTACAGTCCCTAACTGTTCGTTCAGAAATCTGGCAATGCTGTAATCATATAGATTTTAGGAACCACTGATTTTTTTTCTCATGTGGCATCTTGTCAGAGAAATAATTAGAATCATAGTTGTGAGACCTAGAATATTGAGAAATACGCAGGCTGAAACAGTAGCCTGAGTTTTAAAACTCAGGAGATCTAGATACATATCCTTTTTCTGTGGAAGAAAAGCTCTTTGCACTGAGGTATAGAGGAGACAATGCAGGAAAAACAATGTTGTGAGAAAGAGTTTAACAAGACTTTTGTATGTTTGCCTGGAACACCAGTTTGTGTAGCAGATATCTCACTTTGACAAAGACTCTCCAAAGATAACCTAGTTGTCTAAATAAGGAAAACATGAATATGGTGCAGTCTGCAGTAGGCAATCACTGGAGTTAGACTCTTTGTAAATACTCTTGGAACCATAACTCTCAACTGCCCAAATTTTCACAGTATGTCTAGATTTTTGCCGTGTTCCTCAAAATGTGCGGCTTTCTGGCAAATCACTAAGGTCTGAAGTCAATACATAACGACATACATTTGAGCTTCAGACTTCACATCCTGCAGAAACTACATGCTAGCCCACATCCTATTATTCTAGCACCTTTTCAAGTTAAGAACAATATTTAAGATCTGTCCCTATTTTGTGGACCTTTGTGCTTCCATTATTTTAAGCTTTATTCAGACTTCTTGCATTAAGAATTTGAGAGACATGCTTGGAGCAATGGATACTCAAAAGGCTAATGCAAGAGAGCTTAATGTGATCCAGACACAGAAAACCTTAAGAAATGTATGACATTTGGAACTATGTGAATATAATGATAAGCATTTTTTAAATCTAAGGTCACCAGAAAACTCAAATGGGGAATGAGAGGTAAGTTGTGAAGGGATACCATTTTGAACTTGTGCACTACCACAAACTCATTCAGTAAGGAAAGATTCAGAACTGGTCTCCATGAAACTCCCGTCTTTCTTTCTTTGGAACCAGAAACACTCTTAAATGAAACCATTCTAGCTGTAGAAGAGAGACTGCTTCTACCACCTCTGAATCAGCAGGTTTTGAATGACAGGAGTGAAGAGGAGTTTGATCTGGTGGATGAGGGGAGATCCCTTGGAAAGGAGGGAAGAGTCTCTCCAATTGTCATTTGTAACTGATGAATTGCTATCAAGACCAATCTATCCAAAACTATCTGTTGCCAAAGAGAAAAATGGTGGTTTAGACTTTCTGGAAAGATTAAATGTGTGCCAGAGTGTGAAGGAGTGGAGAGTCTTGTAGACACAGTCATTAAACTTGTCTGTCCTGGGGGTGAGGGTTCCGTCCTTTATTTCTGGAGCCTCACTGCCATTGCATTTTAAACATTTGCTTATCAGCAACTTTCTGTGTATGATTATTTTACTTTTTGAAAAAGGTTGTAGAGGTAATATTAAATCCCTTGGAAAACTTGGAGAAGGAAGCCTGAAAAATCCAAGAAATTTCTTATATCAGCTGACTTCCCGTATACTTTCAAGGACCTCTGCAGCAGATGGTCTTAAAAACTTACATAAGACTGAATACCTTTACACCATCTGCTTTCTTGGAGGCAATAGATGTCCATCAGGCAAGTTACAGTCTGTAACATATATGTCCTCAATTCTGAAATAAGAGGAGGACTCGGTGTATGTTCAGGAAAATACAGTTGCAATAAATCATACTACTTCTTCAGAGACAGTGGAATGTCATTATGTTTCCAATGGAACAAGGAATTCATTCTGTAAATAGTTGTAGAAATAGAGAATCCATCAAAGGGACTGACAGAAGCTACTTTACTCAGAATATCAGTCAAAACCCTGAGAAGAAAACAGTCCCCTTCACAATCATTTTGTGGTTCAAAATCTTGCACCTGTTCAGAAAATGAAAAATCCCTTTTTCTCTTGTCAGAAACATCTGAACTGAAAGGGTGAAGAACCTAAACTAAGCCCAATAAAACACTTTTGTTGAAAGCAACTGAGACAGGAGAAGACATGTCTCAGTTTTTGTTTCATTTTGGCAAAAGTTCTGAAGACACAGACCAATTTTTGCTAGGCAAAATAGTGACAGGGACAGCATTCCATTCTGACTAGGCAATAGACAGAAATACAGAGCAAGTTGTCAGCCCACCTACCACAACTCCTACTCATGACACACAGACCAACTTATGCGGAGGTACTCACAAAAAATCTGCCTAAACACCAGAGACCTCCAAAACACATATATACTAAACTAACCATAACACCCAAAATACACACAATGATACAAACAAGTGTCTCACCATCAAAGCCCATAAGGCAACGCACATCCACTCCAAATATCTTAGTCATAGGAGACTCTATAGTGAGACACACAGATGTCCCCCTCACCAGGTTGAACAAGGCAAAAGTCATGGTCAGCTGTCTTTCTGGTGCCAGATCATGCAAGCACTCAAGTCACTCAACAAGTACCGTTATGATTTGGTCATAGTGCATGTTGTTGTGAATGACTAGAGACGTACCTTCTGGACTACATGAGGAGAGACATGATTCAGCTCTCTGTGTGTCACAGGCAGGTATGTCACTAGCCTTGAGCAGCATATTACCCTCGTCTAGAATGATGCCACATTATAAACAGAAAATCATTGGCTTAGTCTCTGGTGTCATTCTAAGGGGACTCAGTTTCTGTCAGACTGGGATGACATGATCGACAGACCTCAATTCTTGCCAGAGTTAGTCTTCATCTGTCACCTCTGGGATCTTGGCTACTGGCAAAGGCTCTTGCCACCCCTATAGTGCCTTTTTTCGGCAATGTCACAAGGTCAAAATTTCCAACATAAAATTTCATCAAAAAACAACCTCAAGGTTATGCTGCTAAATGCTAGAAGTCTTAGCATGAAATCACACTCTACAAGCAAATACACCACATAGGTTGTAGAAGATAGAGAAGGAAGATAAACTGTAGAAAGACAGGGGGATGGCGGGAGGGTAACCTGGACTGCAACAGTGAATACACTTGAACATCTACATTTATGTAAGTGTACACAACTGTACTATGTTCTTTGTGTTTCACTGTTGCAGTCATTACATTTGGGCAGAATCCCAGAGCTATGGTTGGGAGGCTGGAGCTAAACAGCATTAGGTGAGGCTATAAGGCCCTGCAGCACTGCAGTGGCAAAGCCTGCCCAGGACTTAGAGTAGAGAGGCAAATGGTGATGCTTTGTAAAGGTGTGAACAGAACTCCAAGTTGCAGCCTCTAGAATGTCCTTGGTTGGTACTCCTCTGAGAAAGGCTGCTGAAGTAGCTGCATCCCTAGTGGAGTGAGACCTATTGCCCTTGGGCTCAGGTTTGCTATGGTGTAAGTAGCAGAAACGGATGCAATGGCTTATCCACTTTGAAATTGTCTGCTTTGAAATAGCCTTTCCTTCTGACCCTGCAACATATGACACTAGTAATTGCTCAGTTTTTCTTAGAACTTTAGTCCTGCTCTAGTAGAATCTTAGCTGTCTGTGTATGTCCAAGGAATGCAGAATTCTCTCCACTTTGTTCTGTGGATTTGGATAAAAAGTTGGCAGATGAATTGTTTGGTTAAGAGCCACATTGGAAACCACCTTAGGCATAAAAGTAGGATTTGTCCTCAGAGACACCCTGTCTGGGTAAAATATGATAAAAGGTTCTACAGCCATGAGGGCCTACAGCTCAAACTCTCCTTGCTGAAGCAATTGCTAGTAGCAGAGCTGTCTTCCATGAAAAGAACTTTAGCAGCTGGTTCAAATGGAGGCAGCGTGAGCTTTTCCAACACATAATTGAGGTCCCATGCAGGTAATGGTGATCTTCTAGGAGGCCTTAAATTTTTGGCTCCTCTACAATACTGCTTTAGTAAAGGATGAGAAAAGATTGGTGGCTCAGTATTGTAATGAGCCGAAATGGCAGAGGCATGGATTTTGATTGATGAAAAAGATAGGCCTTTGTCAAGCATCTCAGTTAAGTATTGTAATATCTGAGGAATATGCGGTTCTGCTGTATCAGTTCCTTGTGCTTGATTCCAAGCACAGAATCTCTTCCATTTGTCAGCATAAGATTTTCTAGTACTAGGCCTTCTGGCTTCCAAAATGACATCCATCACAGCTTTTCTGAGAGGTGTCATCTGTATGATTACAGGATTAGTCATGCTGCCAGGTTCAGAGTCTATAGTTGATTGTGCAGGATCTGATTGTTTTGCTGGGACAGTAGTTGCAGTTTCTGAGGCAATGTCCAAGCTGGGTATTGAGACAAGTTCCTTAGGATTGGGTACCAGTACTGGCGGGGCCAGTCTGGGGCAATTAATATCATCTTTGGCTTCTCTTGTCTAACTTTTAGGAGGACCTTGGGTAGAAGAGGCAGAGGAGGAAAGGCGTAAACTGATAGGTTTTTCCAACTGAAGGATAAGACATCCACATTCCATGCTTGTCTGTGATAAGTGCTTGTGCAGAATCTTTTCAGTTGATAATTTTGAGAAGAGGCAAATAGGTCTATGTCTGGGTCCCCCATTTCTCTGCTATCATGCTGAAGACTTGTGGATTTAGTTTCCACTCATGAGGATCCATAAGGTTTCTGCTTAAATCATCTGCCAGCATGTTTTGTTTTCCTGGCAGGAATTGAGCTTGAAGATTTGATAGGTCAAAGCTGTGTCCCACACAGTGCCATGGCTAATCTGCAAAGGGGGTATGAGTGTGTGCCCCCTTGCTTGTTTATATACCACATAACTGTGGTGTTGTCTGTCTTTATTAGTAGTTGTCCAGGATGAAGTAAGCCCTTGAAGGCTGTTAGGGCATTTTGAACAGCTAGCATCTCTTTCTGGTTGATATGTAGATGCATTTGATTTGGTGCCCATATGCCCTGAATGCATCTTCCTCTCATGTGGGCCCCCCAGGCATAATCTGATGTGTCTGTTGTTAAGGTTTGGCTGGCGAGGGGTAGAGTGAAGGGCTGTCCCATGTTTTGGTGACAGGCCTTTGCCTACCATAGAAACTCCTGTTGCAGGCAGGGGATGAGAGGAATCATTGTTTCCAGACTGTGTGAATGTTGACTCCATAAACTTTTTAGGTACCATTGTTTCCTCATATGCCATCTTGCATATGGAATTAGTAGGATGCAGGATGCAAGATGCCATAAAGCACAGAGCCTGCAGAATTTGTCTTGCAGAAGACTGGGTTTTTGTTGCCATCAGTTTGAAGTAAGTAGTCAGTTGCCTTTGTTTGTCTGGCGTGAGGTAAGCCATCTGGGCAGTTGTATTCAAGCTTGCACCCAGGAATGTTATCTTTTGAGAGGGTACCAGTTGTGATTTCTTTTCGTTTATTGTGTACCCTAGGCATGTTAAAAGCCTTTTCACAAATGTCAGGTGTCGTAGAAGAGTGTCCTTGTTCTCTGCTTGAATGAGACAGTCGTCCAAGTAAGGATATATTACTTCTTTGTCTGCAAAATGCAATTACTGGTGCCAGGCACTTTGTAAAGACCCTGGGTGCAGTAGATAAGCCAAAGGTCAGTGCAGAGAATTGGTAATGCATTAAGCCAGCCTTGAATATGAGGTATCTTCTGCACGACTGTCTTATTGGGACATGCAGGTATGCCTCTTTTAGGTCTAAAGTCACCAGCCCAGCATGGGCAGAAGCTGTTGCAAAGTGAGCATTTTGAATTTTGGAATGTCTGGGTATGTGTTCAAAATCAATAAATCCAGTATTGGTCGTCAGGCCTTGTCCATTCTGGGTACCAAGAACAGTCTTGAGTAAAAACCTTGTCCTTTTTCCTGTTCTGGTACTGTCTGAATGGCCCCCATAACCATGAGGGACGTAACCTGTTTCTGTGCCTCTGCCCATTGGTTTTTTGGCAGGTCTGGCCAACCATTTGTCATTGGCAGAGTGTGGAAATGGAATCTGTACTCCTGTGATACGATGTGTAGTACCCACTTTTTTGGGGTTATTAACTGCCAATTTTGAGCAAAAAGTGCTAATTTTCCCCCTATGGGTGCTGCCAAAAGATAAGCGCTTGGTGTAGGCAGAGAGAAGTCATTGGGATTGCTTTCTGTAGGTTTGCGCTTTATCTCCTCCAGATTTGGAGGTGGATGCGCCCCATTGCTTTGACCTGTATGAGTCTTAAGCCTGGTACCTGGAATCCTTACGGCATCTGGATTTGTCCCTTTGAGCTCTGTCTGACACAGGAAAGGACCAATTTTTTTGTAGGCCAGTGTCTACTGAATCTAGGTGGCTGCACTTGTAAGAAATCTTTAACAGTTTGCATAGACTTAGCTTTGTCTTCCATTTTCTTTAAAACCTATTCTGCCTTAATACCACACAGAGAATCATGCTGTAAAGGTGCATCTAGCAATTTAGCTTTAAAATGATCAGGCAAATTTTGTTCCTTTAACCAGGCATGCCTCCTAATCACAGATCCAGTAACTGCAACCCTGCAGGAGGCCTCTAAAGAATCAAAACCACATTGCAAAGTATGCTTTCCAACTTGTTCAGCTGCATGCAATAATTCCTGCAATTCCTTATTTTCTGCACATTCTGAAATCAACATAATTTTCTGTTTCAGCAATCCCATAACATGTTGTTGGTTTTTGAGCATATTAAATTGACAGTTTAAGGCCCTGATTGCCAAGGTTGCAGATGTATAAACCTTTTTTCCCCATCTGTCCAGTGCCCTTGAATCTCTTATCAGAGGGGGTAGGGTTTTTTGCTGTTGAGGCCTTAACTCCCTTTGGACCCTGTGAAATAGTTTCAGGATCAGCAGCAGGATTTCTAAATACAAATTTATGAGAATCAGGGACCCTGTAATACCTGTCGGGCTTACTGGGAGCCAGAGGTAAGGAATCAGGGGTCACGCTAGACTCCGAAAACACATCATCCACAATGTCTAACACAGGGGGAATGGCTAAAGGCTTGTGCTGAGGGGAGAAGAGGGAAATCCCTGAGCCTCTTTTTTGATTCTGAGAAGTCTTGACTCTCCCAGTGAAAATGCTCCCTCAAAGTATGCAAGGTTTCTCCAAATGAATAATCCTCAGGATAAGATACAGATGGAACAGACTCCTCAGCATCAGAATCCTCATAGGGAGGTAAGGATAATTCCTGATCAGAAGAGGAATCAGAAGAAATAGAAACCTGATCTGAAGATTCATAGTCAGTGTCTTGCCTAGGCCTCTTATCTGGAGGGGGATGGGTACCCCTGATCAAGGTAATAAGGTCTTCAGCCATTTTGGTCATCTGTTTTTAAGGCATAGAGGCCTGTGCACGTGGCTCAGGTGTCAGTCTTTTAGTTTTAGAAGGTGTCTTTGCCTTTGGTTTTGCAGCTTTCATATGTTTGATATAAAAATGTTGAGGTCTGAATACACCCTCAGAAGCCGGTGCCTGCTCAGCAGCTCTGGATCCATCTGAGGGAGATACATCCATTGGTCCAATACCTTGAGTATCTTGCGGCTTGCCGGACTCCACATGGGTGTCTGTAAAGGCCTGCGACTCGAAGTTAGTGGGTATCAGGGCTGCAAAAGTGCCTCACTGAGTACTGGTGAATCAGTGACTGGCTTAGGAGAAGCTTTGTCGTCGGTTTTGGATCTCGACTGCCTTTCTCTGTCCTTTTCTTTGCATTTTTTATGTACTCTGGTAGTCAGATTGCTACCCGATGACATTTCTGGGTAGTTAAATCTGTTTCCAAAATACTTAGATGCAAAAATATACCTACGCTTAATAGTGCTTTGGTTAAATCTAGCACAAAACTGACAGCCAGGCATGTTGTGATCAGGGCCTAGGAAAGAAATACAGTATAAATGGAAATCCTTATGAGGTATTTGCTACCCACAAGTAATACAATTAACTTTTTCTGACATCAGTAAAAAGCAAGAAAAAAGTTTCCCTAACGGGGTACTTAGCTTTATTGAAGACTTTGGTTCTGAAAGTCAAACGCGAATATTTCAGTAGTCGGCCGACCGGCACTTACGAAATGCTTCTGCTTCGGACACCGCGCGGCAAGAAAGACGAAAGAAAATGGCATTGGCTGCATGTTTTATACCCCTGACGTCATGGAAGAGAAGACAGCAACTGACGCAAGACCCAAGACTTTGGAATTCAGGCCGACTGAGGCCAACCTGCCAGCAGATTACCCAAATGTAATGACTGCAACAGTGAAACATGAAGAACATCCATCATGGACCTCATCATCAAAGATATAGGTAATCTCCAAACACTTGACCCTACTCAGTCTGGATTTGTCAAAGGGAGAATATGCCTGTTAAACCTGGTGGACTTCACTGAGACTGTCACCACAGCCCTGGATAAGTGGAAAACTGTGCATATAACCTACCTGGACTTGGCCAAGGCTTTTGACACTATTCCCCACTCGAGCATTATTGACAAACTCGCCCAGCAGGTATCAACCCATATATCATTAGGTGGTTTTCTAAATGGTTCACTGATAGAACCCATAAGTCAAAACAGGGAAATCCACCTCCAACAGCAGACCTGTAACCAGTGGTGTTCCACAGGGATCAGTCCTGGGACCACTACTGTTCGGAATCTATTTCTCCAAAGTACAAGCAAAAAAGTACAGTTGTGTACACTTACCATAAATTTAGATGTTCGAGTGTATTCACTGTTGCAGTCATTACATTTGGGTAATCTGCTGGCACATTGCCCTCAGTCGGCCTGATTAACAAAGTCTTGGGTCCTGCATCGGTTGCTGTCCCTTCTTCCATGACGTCAGGTTGTCAGGGGTATAAAAGATGCAGCCGACGTCATTACATCAGTTTTTCTTGCCCCAGGTGCCCTCCAAATGGGGAGCAATATATATATATATATATATATATATATATATATAAAATAAGAAACACAAAAATATACCTCCAAACAAAAGCAAATGCACCAAAAAGACTT